>NC_000083.6:11124634-11214634 GCF_000001635.26 Mus musculus | reverse complement strand
ATTACTTTACCCTCTCATGGAATGCCAAGGCTTGGAAACCCCACTTGCAGATTTTTCCTTTATAAATGCCCTTCACTTAGACCTGGGGGTTCACTCTCCTCCCTGTTCCATCAGGAAGATTGGTGTCCCAAGCTTGAGCTTGAATAAAGACTCTGATGCCATTACATTGGGTTGTGACTCCTGGTGGCCTCTTTGGGGTTCTTACAATCTGGGCACAATACATGTAACCAAAGGATAAGATGGACATTGAATACTAAAGCTACATGATTAGGCCAGAATAGCAAGTGTCCCTTTCAAATAATGGTTTACAGTAGCAGACTTCCAGTCTAGGAAACAGGTTTTTCTACACTAACTCCCAGTTACTTCCATTCTGTATAATCTTGCAAGTGTGGTTGGCTCGTTTGTTGCTTCTGGGTGAGCCATAGCTTTCATCTTTGAGATTCGTCTTTACTCTGTGCTTGTCATCTTCATAACATGGATCATCTCTATTTTGAACTCACCGACACACAATCTTAAAGCCATTGACAGCATGCATATCATAGTGAGTTCACTCAAATTCATCATTTGCAATTAGTCATGGTGGGATGCTCTTATAATCCCAGGACTCAGGGGGCTGAGGCAGGAGGAGGAAGGGTTTCATGCAGCCTGACTACATGGTGAAGCTGTGTCTTGAGCAAGACAAAACAGCAGCGACAAGAAAAAGCAGCATCTGGGATTATGAAATCTGCTAACTTTCATCTCACTTGCAAAAAACAAAGCTCCAGATTCTTCTGAAATTAAAAAGAGACTTGCTGTAAGTAGCGTGATGTTCTTTGAGGGTTTCTATGGCAACATCCAATTTTTCCTTAAAAATGACTGATGCGATTCTCATTAGGACAAGACAGTTCTTGGCAGCAGTTTAAGTGTAGTTGTATGTCTTGAAATCTTTCTCAGTGATGGATTTGTAAACTGGTCATACACTTTACCTGAATTCTTTCACCTTTTAAAGTTTTTATTTATTTTATTTATTTTCCCTGCGTTAGGTTTCACCTGTGTATGTATGCCACACAAACATGCAGTATCTATGGAGACCAGAAGAGGTCATGGGATTCCCTGGAACGAGAGTTACAGAGCATTGTGAGCACCGCGTCTGTGCTGGGAACTGACCTGGGATCTGCAGGAGTAGCTTCTACTCTTAACAAACACCTTTGATTTCAAGTTTCCAGGGAATCCTTTTTTACTATGCCCAGCTATAATCTTAGTCTTAAATGTTCCCTTTGTTTGAACACTTGGAGTAAGTCATTATGCTAGAGCTGAGAAGGCTAAACGTTGATTCCCAGTATAATCAAAAGTACTTATGAAAGTAGAATTTAGATTTGCTGTAGACAAATTTACTGATTCTAAATTCCCTCAGAACATCTTGCGTCAGATACTATAGACTTCTGATACTGTTCAACGTGTGACAGGACACGGAGACAGGTAATGTCAGACAATAGAGATCACAACCAGCAAGATGGAGAAGCCAACATTGAAGGTCTCATATTTATGAATACAGTTAATTTCTTAAATTAAAAACTAATATATTTAAGGCTTCTACCTTTCCCCATACCACATCGACTTTTAAAATCTCTGCCTTAATACACCAAGAGAAGAGAAATTGGTATCAAGAACTAACAGCTATAAGATACCTTTGAACAAGGTACTGACAGCATTTCACAATAATCCCGGTGAGGAACAGAGTGATTTGAAGACAGACACAAAACCAGCTGCCAATTGCAGTGCCCACACCCAAAGCTTTGGGTTGAGATAGAGTTGTTAGAATTAAATGTTCTAAGTTTGGAGTTGGTGGGATGACATTCTGCATTTATAGGAGAAGTGTCCCTGTGCCCAGCAGAGTGGCAGTTGGGCAGGTGACCAGTTGCTGAGACAGGCTTATAAATCATATGGGAACTCAGAAGAAGGAAGGACCGTCATCACACATGACACTAGGGACTCTGGTAAGAAGGTCATGGTAACACCTGTTACTACTGTTTAGTTTACGGTGAACAGGGGTGTCACAACCATTGTCTAGAACCCTCTTACTTTCCTAGATTCTCAATATCATATCCTATCTTGCCAATACCAGTCTACAGAAAGAATCGCCCTAAAAAGCCCAATAGTGATTTCATTGACGATTACAACCCAGCTCAGTCACCCTGGATGCAAAGAGACCATGGGAAAGTGGCTAGGTGGTGATCAGCAACAATGTTCATTCCTTCCTAGTACCTATACACACAAACACACATACAAACCCACACACCACTCATTCACACACACACACACTACACACATTCACATACATGTACACACATACACCACACAGATAAAGCACCCACACTCACACAGTACACATACAAGCCCACACTTACACACAAGACACATACCAGACAGTCATCACACACACGACATACACACACACCACACACACACACACACACACCACATAAGTCCCTCAACCCCCCTTGGCATGGCAACAGGTATCTCTAGAAAACAATCATGACCTACACATTTCTATATGCTTAATCTCTTGTTTAAAAGACAGGTGGGAAAGGCTTGGTGAGTCAAAGATGAAAGCAGGTTTTAAAAGTTAGCCTGACAGAGAAATTCCCTGTAAAAAAAAAGATGAAAGATCCTGTTTTAAGAGATCCGTTTCATTCTTAGCCGGAGACAGCTTGCCTTTCATGTTTCTCCGAGGTCACTCCATGCTAGGACAACAACCTCCAAAGGCATTTATTTCTCACTATAGAATGGTAAGTGAAAGGGGGCTGGCAGAGGAATTTGGTGAGGATATAAAACAACCTGGTGATAAACAAGATGCTCTGATCCAGAGCCAGCTTGATGACTCATTTCATAAGTGAGCAGTCCCTCTCAGAGGAAATTTATTCTATCTTTCCAGTTATTTTGTCTTTTGCCAACTGACCCGCCTTTCAGAACCATCCAGCTACTCTGCAGAGAGATCCATCATATGACCTCCATCTATTGTCTTTATTCCTTTTCCCTTTCATGGCTTGCAGCTCTCCACTTTAAAGGCTGAGCCTCTGGGAAGAGGCTTAGGCTGCAGGGAAGGTGGGGCCAACAAATATCCCAGGAAAACAGAGAATCAAGCAATTGTCCTTTGGATTCCCAAGAAGAAAAGAAAAGATGCAGGGGAACCCAAAGCAGCAATAACAGCACAAGCAGCATTTTCTCCATGGGAAGAATAAAGGATGCTCAGAGATGCACATGGGAAGATGAGGCTCGTCAGCTTTGCAAAGTGGGGTGTGGGAAGATGTGGGTTGCAAGCCTATGTGAGAAGCATCAGTAATGCTTAGCACACACCCTTTCCCATCCGGTGCTGCGGTAGGGGTCAAGGAGCAAGTAATAGAACGCAGAGATACATTGGGTTAACGGAACCTGTAGCAGTTACTGCACTGATTCTCGCCGGTGATACCTAGGGTGGGGATCGCCTCTGGAATGCTTGATATCCAAAACCAGGTACAGGAAAAGGGGGATGTAGATCGTGCAGTGCGGTTGCACCTGCACCTGCACTGGGCGACAGGAAAGACAAGGGGACCTGAGGCAAAAGCAAGGAGAAAGGCAATGCTCTGAGGATGTGAGCAGCTCCAGAGATTCCTGGCTAAGAAAAGAAGCCAGGTGCCCGGAGATGCTCCTGAGCTTCAGCTGCAGATGTCTAGGGGGAAAAAAAACCTGATATCTTAGGATCATATTTGCCAGACTTCACTTCACTGATTGTTCCAAGAACTTGGCCAACCAATATGCATATTTTAGAAATCTTTTTAACTTAAGGACTAAAGCAGAAATGAAAAGGGGGAAGAAAATTCACATTAAATTTTTCTAAGTAGATTGAGAGCGAGAATCCTCCAAATGACTTCTGTCATCCAATTACGCAGAAAGTACCCTCTCCTCTCCCATGTTAGAAGACCCACCCAGGGATTCTTGTTTTAGTGTAAGAAAAGGGCTAAATCTGAACAGTAAGACTCATCTCCAGACCCCTGAAGCAATGTGTCCAATCATACTTCCCAGAGAGAAGAGATTAATTGCCAAGGGGCCCCGGGTTAACTGCTAGGATGGATAACTAGAAAAGGCTCACTGAAATTCATCCTTGTGATTTTCTGTAAGTTTCATAGCCATGGCTTGGTCGGGTGGCAGCAGGAATAGTTTGGTTGTTAATGGTGATATGCATTCTAAGTGTTTTCTTTTTTTTTTTCCATTTTTTATTAGGTATTTAGCTCATTTACATTTCCAATGCTATACCAAAAGTCCCCCATACCCACCCACCCCCACTCCCCTACCCACCCACTCCCCCTTTTTGGCCCTGGCGTTCCCCTGTACTGGGGCATATAAAGTTTGCGTGTCCAATGGGCCTCTCTTTCCAGTGATGGCCGACTAGGCCATCTTTTGATACATATGCAGCTAGAGTCAAGAGCTCCGGGGTACTGGCTAGTTCATAATGTTCCACCTATAGGGTTGCAGATCCCTTTAGCTCCTTGGGTACTTTCTCTAGCTCCTCCATTGGGAGCCCTGTGATCCATCCATTAGCTGACTGTGAGCATCCACTTCTGTGTTTGCTAGGCCCCGGCATAGTCTCACAAGAGACAGCTACATCTGGGTCCTTTCGGTGGAGAAAGAGGAACACTCCTCCATTGTTGGTGGGAGTGTAGGCTTGTACAACCACTCTGGAAATCCGTCTGGCGGTTCCTCAGAAAATTGGACATAGTACTACCGGAGGATCCAGCAATACCTCTCCTGGGCATATATCCAGAAGATGCCCCAACTGGTAAGAAGGACACATGCTCCACTATGTTCATAGCAGTCTTATTTATAATAGCCAGAAGTTGGAAAGAACCCAGATGCCCCTCAACAGAGGAATGGATACAGAAAATGTGGTACATCTACACAATGGAGTACTACTCAGCTATTAAAAAGAATGAATTTATGAAATTCCTAGCCAAATGGATGGACCTGGAGGGCATCATCCTGAGTGAGGTAACACATTCACAAAGGAACTCACACAATATGTACTCACTGATAAGTGGATATTAGCCCAAAACCTAGGATACCCAAGATATAAGATACAATTTCCTAAACACATGAAACTCAAGAAAAATGAAGACTGAAGTGTGGACACTATGCCCCTCCTTAGAAGTGGGAACAAAACACCCATGGAAGGAGTTACAGAGACAAAGTTTGGAGCTGAGACGAAAGGATGGACCATGTAGAGACTGCCATAACCAGGGATCCACCCCATAATCAGCATCCAAACGCTGACACCATTGCATACTCTAAGTGTTTTCTTTGGGCATCTTAGTTTCCACAAAGCAGCTGCTGACTCTCTGCCAAAGAACAGAGTTGAGTCAGAGCAAAGCTGAGTCATTGGCCACTGTGCCAAAAGGGATTACTTCAGCCACATCTTCTATAGCATGCCGTATACTCTATTAAGGCATGTTCAGTCCTAAATGCTTCTATGTATGTTTAAGTCAGTGGGCATAACAGCTATGTGCCTGTGGGAACCAACACTGTTAGCCTCCACTGGCTTCCGTTTTACCTGGTTGCTGACACATTCACTTCTGTCTTTCTAGCTCTCTGTCCTGGGAGTCCAACACTTGAGAACTGTACCAACTGGCTTCCTTGTCCTCTGATCTATAACTGGGTTCAGACAAAGGAGAGGACCAGTCGGAGATTCATGTGTATCGAAGGATCCAGAGAAACATGCAGAACGAAACTGGACATCCCTCTCCAGCTCTCCACCTGTCAGGGAGTCTGACTGTCTAGTTCTTGTGAGTGCCCTCCAGCTGGCTGCTCTCTCTGCTCCCTGTTCCTGAGAAGCTGCAAAGCTCTTGTGCTTTGGCACTTGTCTTGGCTCTGAAGGAGACACAAAGTCACTGAGTGCTCAAAGTCAGAAACAACTGATGGTTCTTAAGATTGTGGGTTTTAGTCACTAAGAGGAGGTGAGACAGACCTGCCAGAAAATGTTTCTTTTCTTCTCATTTGTTTGGTGAGCAACTTTTTAAATAAAGGAAAACCTGTAATTCATTTTTTTCAGATGCAATGAAATGTTCAGTGGCTTGACTTAATAAAGTCCCTCACCAATGTAGGTACATTTCTATTGTTAGAGCTAACTTTACTTTTTTAAATGTATATATTGTGCATACACATGTAGCTTACACAAATCATATACATGCATCAAGTGATCCATGAATATCTGCTTACCTGTACGTTCTGGTATACCTGCATGTATAGGTTTGGATTCATATGGCCACAGTGGGATCTAGACCACATTGAAAGAAGTCCCCTACCTGCTACACTTGCCGTTCAGCAAAAGGTGTTCAAGAGCTTTGTAACAAGTAAATGAGTAGATTTCCAAGTTGCCCATTATAATTTTAAGAATAGCCAGACCAAGCCCCAGTATGTATTTTCTTGGGGAAAAAAAAAAAAAAGAAAAATAAGTTGAATAAAGTCAGCATCCATATTTTTATGTAGAAAACTCCAATTCCCCTTCAGCTTTGTTTACAGGACACTTACAAGAAAGATAGGGTGTTCCTACATATTTAGAGCTAAGTAGCGCTCATGTTTGCTTTCTGTCCTCAGCCAGTCCTCTTTTTAGCACTATGTCTTCATGCAGCAATCTATTTAAGTTGTGTGCTGGCATGCAGAAGACACAGCAGTAGGCACTCAATGATTGATGAAGCTCTCTGCTCCAATAACATGACAGTATTGTACGTCACAATGGCTTTCATGGACATTGGAATGCAAACACGGTAGGAATGCCTACTGTACTCAGTGTGTGTTGTCAGTCTCTTAAAATACAATTTCTTAGCATGGTGGCTTTTCTCCTTTTGAAGAGGGCAACATATTCCTGTTTTATCAGAACCCATCCCACATCACAAAGAGGACACAAAAGCAGCTGTATTTTTAGAGAGTGACAGACAAAAGGATTTTATGGCTATCTCTTCCAATGCTTGATGTCTATTAAACATTTTTAGAATTCATCTATCTCTCAGGGGATCCAGCCCTTGCACAACTCCCATCACCCCGTTATAGAGGAGGCGTAAGGATACCTTTCAACTCTCTGTGTGGTTGTATCTTTCTAAGGCTAAAACATTGGCCTTCTTGAAACATTTGCCAGAAAAATTTTAAGTTTTTTCATGTTTGTCATTAGGAAAGGAGCCCTGGAACAACTCAAACAAAGACTAGCTCCTCATCTCTATATAGACAGCATTTATAGTCAGCTAGAAAATGAGGATGAAGGCAGGAGCACAGGGTGTGGTAGAGGAATGACACATAGAAGGACAGACACATGGGCAGGACACTGGACTAGGCAAAAGTCCAAACCTGCCCTATGTCCTGGAAACCCAAGGCAGTGCACATGGTGAAGCTTGGTGTCCCTCAGCTTCACCTCAGGCAGAGCTTATTTTTCTACAGAAAGCATCTGAATACTTCTAACAGTCTGACCGTCAACCTGCATGCTAACACACTAAAGCAGGTGTCCAGGCATATAAGAAAATCCTGAACAACAGTAACAATAAAGCAGACACGTAGAGTCAGGGTCCTCTGTTGCTGATGTAAGCAAGCTTCTACCTCTTGACACCTGATGGTTATATATCTATCTACCTTTCAGCTCAGGCAGAGCCTTTCACTGTTCACACTGATGACAGAAAGTCTGCTAAAGCTCTCAACAGCCACAGAGGTGTCCAGCATCACCTCTGCTTTGGGACCTGGGCCTTGGTGAGTTTAAGAAGCTTGCCAAAGTCAGACTACACTGCTCAACAAGGATGTAAGCCTGAATCTAAGGCCATCAGATTCCCTGACATGCACAAATCATTGAGGTGTATGGTCATCCTTTAAAAGCTTTGTTTTTGTTATTAGTTTATGTTTACATGTATGGGCATATACACATATGTATGGGTACCTGTGGAAGTCAGGGCATTGTAATGCCTAGAAGTGGAATTACAGGCAGTTATGAACTACCTCTGTGAGTGCTGGAACCAAACACAGGTCTTTTGAAAGAACAGTGTACAGTCCTTATTAGCCATCACTCTGTCCCTGGCCTCTGCATTTGAGACCCAGGTTGCTCTTCATTCCCTTTGTCTCCTTTTAGATGCATGACCCTAGGAACTGTATTTGAGCTATGGACTAGGACACTTCTGCATACTAATGCCTTAGACAATAGCCATATATTAAAATAGCCATGCATCTTCTCATGGGTGTGGATCCTGAGGCCCCAAGCACAGAATCTGTAGGTTAGCTTTTCCTCCGTTTCAAGATGGCCATGTCTCCGTGTATTCTGTCCTGGAGTCTCCTCTTCTCCTCCAAAGTGCTGGCATGGCCTTATAAGCTCACGTGAGTTAACTTCTTAACTATCCAGTGTTCATGCTTACTCCTACTGCATGGTAGTTCTTCAGCAAATTGTTTTGGAGATACACTTCTGCCCATGAGTGGCTTCAAGGCTACTAAAAGTCTTTTTTGTATTCCCCAAGCTTCAACATTCTCTATTCTATGATGATGTCTACCACAACATCTGTCCAGCAGGCCTGATGTTTGGCACCATGCCACTGACCCTCATTTGTTGCCATGCACCGGATAACAATCCTATTCTGATGCACTGCTGAGATGCAGTTTTCCAAAACCAAACTTGCCACCATCATGGATGAAGATCTTTTGTTTTCTCCACCTTCCCTTCAATAGGTACCTTGAATTTTGAGTGAGACTGAAGTAACACTCTGCTATTGTTCTCTACATTCTGTATATCAATTAACAAGTCTTACTGCTATCTATTGAGAATTGGCATCTACTCTATTCCTTTCATGGATTCCATCTAAAACCTAAGTCAAGGTCTGAAAAACCTCACCCCTGAAAAATATGGCAATCCCCAAAATAGTGTCTATATACTTGGGTGTGGTGGGCTGAGTGTGATCTGGAGAGGAATATAAAGGAATTAGGCTGATTCTCCATCATAGGTGTTTATGAAGGGAGCTGTGTGGCAGGGAGTATGGATAGATTCTAGGGGCCCAGAAAAGATTAGATGATGCTCTCAGGCTCCTGATGAGATAATGTGGAATGGAGTCAGCTTCCTGAGGGTCTAAATAGAGAACAGGGATGAGCTTATAGTGATTCTCAAGCCTTGACAAGTGAGAGATCATAAGCGATCATAAGCAATCTTGTTTAAGAGTCTAGGCTCATAAAAGAAAGTTAACATTCTCTGATTGTCCCTCTACAGCATCTATAAGTTCCAGATCAATATTTTTGCTCAGGAAGTTCATTGGAAATTCACTAAAAACATGTCCTGGTATTCTGATGGTTAGTCTCAATTATCAATGTAATTGGATTTGGAATAGCAGCTCCAGACATGTCTCTGGGAGGGCAGGGTCTGTGTGGTGCTTTGAATGAGAATGGTGCTCATAGGCTTATAGATTGGGATGTTTGTTTCCCAGTTGTTGAACTGTTCAGAAAGGATTAGGAGGTGTGGGCTTGTTGGAGAAGATAAGCCCCTGGGGATGTGCATACCAGTCTTGCTTTATTCCTGAGGCCTACGAATCAGGTTGTAAGCCCTTAGCTAGTGCTTCAGCACCATGCCTGCCTGCCTTACTACCACCATGCTCACCACTGAGCTGTAAGCAAGCCACCAATTTAGTGTTTTCCTTTCTAAGTTGCCTTGGCCATGGTTTCTCTTTGCAGCAACAGAGCAGTAAATATGACAGCCTGTGAGGACATTCTAGGGAAGGTTGACTGATGGGGGAAGCCTTCCCAAGAGTGGGCACCACCCTGTGCAGCAGCCTAGATACAAGGAGGCTAAAGACAAGGCGGTATTGCTGTTTGCCTTCTTGCCTTGCATCTTGAATTATTGATCCCAGTGTTGCTGCTACTACTGTTACCTTTGTTGCCATCAGAACTTAGTGTCTTCAGCCTTTCCATGGGGGCTGAAGACCAGTAGATCTCCAGAAATCCACCAGGACTCCCATGGCAGACTTGGACCACCAAGGTATCCGGCTAGACTGTGCAGCTACTGAATTTTCAGCTTCTCTACAGAACTCTGTTTTTTAGACTATCTAATCTCTCATTCTCTCTCTCTCTCTCTCTCTCTCTCTCTCTCTCTCTCTCTCTCTCTCCACACACTTAATAGTTTCCACTTTTACCAACTTCATTGTATACAGCCATGGTGCTAAGGTCCTATGACTGGGTACTATATGTGCCCAACCCTCAACACATACACACATTCATATATATGAATACTTCCTAGAGAACAAAAAGTAAAAAGCAGATACCCAAATACCATTGGGAGAGAGCTGGTCTCCCAGGAGTGATGACACACCTGTGAACACAGGTAAGACCACCACTTCTGTTCAAATTCCTGGCCCAAAAGGGGACCCGCCCAGAGCCATCAAGATACAGGAACCAAGAAACAGCTGGGGACAGAATCCTTCCAGTTTCTGTCTGCACCTCAGAGTTGACTCTGTGCCACAGCTCTCCATACCCAAATTCCTCCAGGAGAGAACTGGTCTCCCAGGAGTACTGACAGACAGGTTTGCAGGGGACAAGCCACAGTCAGAGATAGCAAGACCAGCTAACACCAGCGATAACCAGATGCCAAGAGGCAAGGGCAAAAACATAAGCAACAGAAACCAAGGATACTTGGCATCTTCAGAATCCAATTCTCACACTACAGCGAACCCTGGATACCCCAACGCACCAGAAAAAGAAAGATTCTGATTTAAAATCACATATCATGATGATGATAAGAGACCTTTAAGAAGGACAAAATAATTCCCTTAAAGAAATACAGGAGAACACAGGTAAACAGGTAACCCAAAAAGATCCCTTAAGGAATTATAGGAAAATACAACCAAATAGGTGAAGGAATTGATCAAAACCATCTAGGAGCTAAAAATGGAAATAGAAACAATAAAGAAATCAGAAAGGGAGACAATCTTGGAGATAGAAAACCTAGGAAAGAGATCAAGAGTCACAGATACAAGCATCACCAACAGAATACAAGAGATAGAAGAGAGAATCTCAGGTGCAGAAAATACCATAGAAGACATTGATATAACAGTCAGAGAAAATGCAAAATGCAAAAAGATCCTAACCCAAAATATCCAGGAAATACATGACACAATGAAAAAAATCAAACCTAAGGATAATAGGTATAGAAGAGAGCAAAGATTCCCAACTTAAAGGGCCAGTAAATATCATCAATGAAATTATAGAAGAAAACTTCCCTAACCTAAAGAAAAAGATGCCCATGCAACATACAAGAAGCCTACAGAACTCCAAATAGATTGGACCAGAAAAGAAATTCCTCCCATCATATAATAGTCAAAACACCAAATGCACAAAGCAAAGAAAGAATATTAAAGCAGTAAGGGAAAAGGGTCAAGTAACATATAAAGGCAGACCTATCAGAATTACCACAGAGTATTCACCAGAGACTATGAAAGATAGAAGATCCTGGGCAGATATTATACAGACCCTAGGAGAACACAAATGATGGCCCAGGCTACTATACCCAGTAAAACTCCTCAATTACCATAGCTGGAGAAACCAAGATATTCCATGACAAAAACAAATTTTCACAATATTTTCCCACAAATCCAGCATTACAAAAGATAATAGATGGGAAATGCCAACACAAGGAGGGAAACTACACCCTAGAAAAATCAACGCTTCTTTCAACAAACTCAAAGGAAGATAGTCACACAATCATAAAAATAACATAAAAAAATAACAGGAAGCAGCAATCACTATCCCTTAATATCTCTTAATCAATGGACTCAATTCCCTAATAAAGAGGCATAGACTAACAGTCTCAATACGTAAACAGGCCCCAGCACCACAGTGTCAAAGACAGACACTGCCTCGGAGTAAAGGGCTGGAAAACAATTTCCAAGCAAATGGTCCCAAGAACCAAGCTGGAGTAGCCATTCTAATATTAAGTAAAATCAACTTTCAACCAAAATTTATGTACAAGGATAAGGAAGGGCACTTCATACTCATCAAAGGAAAAATCTACAAGAAGAACTCTTAGTTCTAAACATCTATGCTCCAAATGGAAGAGCAACCACATTCATAAGACACTTTACTAAAGCTCAAAGCATACATTGCATCTAACACAATAATAGTGGGAGACTTCAACACCCCACTCTCAGCAATGGACCGATCATGGAAACAGGAACTAAACAGAGACACAGTGAAACTAACAAGTTATGGACCAAATGGTTTTAACAGATAAAATATTTCATCCTAAAACAAAAGAATACACCTTCTTCTCGGCACCTCATGGAACCTTCTCCAAAACTGACCATATAATCGGTCACAAAAACAGGCCTCAGATACACGAAGACTGAAATAATCCCATGCATCCTATCAGATCACCACCGACTAAAGGCTTCAATAGCACAAAAACAACAGAAAACCTACATATACATGGAAGCTGAACAACATCCTACTCAATGATAACTTGGTCAAAGAAGAAATAAAGAAAGAAATGAAAGACTTTAGAATGTAATTAAAATAAAGGCACAACATACCCAAACTTATGGCACACAATGAAAGCAGTGCTAAGAGGAAAATGCATAGCTCTGAGGGCCTCCAAAAAGAAACTACAGAGAGCATACACTAGCAGCTTGACAGCACATCTGAAAGCTTAGAAGAAAAAGAAGCAAATACACCCATAGACAGCAAGAAATAATCAAACTCAGGGCTGAAATCAACCAAGTAGAAACAAAAAGAACTATACAAAGAATCAACCAAACCAGGAGCTGGGTCTTTGAGAAAATCAACAAGAGTTTCTCAAAGAATAACCAGAGGGCACAGAGACAGCGTTCAAATTAACAAAATCAGAAATGAAAAGGGAGACATAACATCAGAAACTGAGGGAATTCAAAAAAAATCTTGAGATCCTACTACAAAAGGCTATACTCTACAAAACTGGAGAACCTGGATGAAACGGACAACTTCCTAGACAGATACCAGGTACCAAAGTTAAATCAGGATCAGATAAACCATCTAAACAGTCCCGTAATCCCTAAAGAAAAAGAAGCAGTCATTAAAAGTCTCCCAACCAAAAAAAGCCCAGGAGCAGATGGGTTTACTGAAGAATTCTATCAGATCTTCAAACTATTCCATAAAATAGAAACAGAAAGCACACTACCCAATTCATTCGATGAAGCCACGTTTATACTGCGTATTCTCCGGCGGAGATGGAACAGTTTCTGTCTAATCAGGAACTTGTCACAATTTCCTTTCATAGAGGACTTCATAAGAGATTTTTTTCCACTCCTATCATGTTTAATATCACAAATAGATTTAAAATCTGGTTGAGCGCATATCACTTTTTAGCTTCAGAAGATATCATGTATATTTAAGAGGCATTTAACTATTATAAATTATTTTGATGACAAGAGAAAATGTCAATACTGAGTTGTATATTTTTAAATAAATTGTATTAGTTTAATCACAAAATAAAAATAAAAAGTAAAAAGCTCTGGAAAACATGACCAGTCTCCCAATTATCTATAAAAAATAAATGTTGCCTATCACAAAAGGTAGTTCAACTTTACTTTTTCTGCAACTTATAAAAAGAAATAGCAAAACTGTAGTATTTTAATAAAACATTCACATATAATATCTAACACCATTAGTACCTCCTATACTCACTTCTACCACTCCATGTAAATATTCTCCCTACAATCATTTTGCATAAAATTCCTGAAATCAATACAAGTGTTTAAGAATGTTGACTTTAGCCTCACCTGAGAAAGTAATTCTACTCCCTCCCCAACCTAGCAATGGAAAACTCTCACTGTAGGCACTAAGGACAGCCCAGTGTCATGTGTTTCTCTGCTAAAAATGACTCTTTAAAACACCTATTCATCTATTACTCTGACTCAGGAGCTTGCTTTCTTCAAAGACTCAGTACTGAGAACCTTCAATAGAATCCATGGCGTTCAGCAGAACATTGAATTAGTAAAATATTAAACTGTACATACTGGAGTATTATGTAACTGTAAAAACTGCAAAAGATCTTGATAGATAAAATGAATGGATATTGCTCAAAATTCACCTCCATTTACTATTTTAAAAAACTAGAGGGATGTTTTAAACCAAAACACTGACTATATTTGCTTAAGGAAATACAAGTAATAATGAAGATCACTTGCGTTATACAAACACAAACAGGAAGGATAAATCAGAAACAGGGTTTTACCAATCACTAGTTGGGCATCAACGGGGCAAAGTGCAACCAGACAAGAGAAATGGAGAGGATGCTTTCCAGAGTGAATTGATATTTCACATAAAGGACTCAACAAAGCACAAGCCAGTGAGACAGTCTTTCAATGTTGGACTTCTGTTTGCAAAAGGAAACCAGTTGTAACTTGAATGGATGAAGGGACGACATGAGGAGTCCTCATTT
The DNA here is from genome assembly GCF_000001635.26 of Mus musculus. NCBI lineage: Eukaryota > Metazoa > Chordata > Mammalia > Rodentia > Muridae > Mus > Mus musculus. The sequence goes on along the minus strand of NC_000083.6, from coordinate 11,200,206 downwards.
TATCTATTCAGTGTTGAGTCCAGCCCAGTTCCTATGGAATGATAAATTGGGGGAGTTCGCAGTCCTAAGTGACTTAGGCTCTCTCTTTCTTTCCCCTCATCCTCCATTGTTTAGGTAAGACTTGGAATCATCACAGACTATTTCCTCTTGACTTTTACTCCGGTTGTTTCTTTAAGTTCCTACTATAGGGATAGAGATTTTACTATTGGCCCCGTTCTCTTGTGTACCCTTCAGTACTTAGCTCCTCTGCAAATGTCACGTTTATTTTAACCTGGCAATTAACAACTAGAAACAAAACAAAACAAAACAACTCACTGCACACACGTATGAGTGAATATGTACATTTGTAAGTAAATCTTGATACATATTATATACATAATATTAAGTATAATGTTTTATATAATATAATTAATAATAGAATAATTAAAATAATTAAATAATGCAATATATGTGTGTGTGTATATATATATATATATATATTATATATATATAATGACATCCACAGACTTCTCACAGAAGAGAGAAAACAAGACAATAGTAGAATGTTCCTGAAGCAGTCATCACTAACAGCAATGCCTCAGTCTCTTTAAACAGAGGAGTACTGCACACAGGCACTAACACCCACTGAGCTTTGTCAGGACAAGGAAGGTCAATGTGCTGACATATCTACAAAGATGGCAGTCAGGTGTTTTCTCAGGCTGCTGTTTTCTCTCAGATTTCCAATATTGCCATGGGGATTTCAGCTGATGGTTTTGTTTAGGGCTTCCAAGCTCTTCTCAATACCCAGTCATTTCCACTGCTTACCAGAGCAGAGTACACTTATCTGTTTATTTCTAAGTATTTAGAACTAGGCCTCCAAACCCAAGAGCGTTTGCATTAAGAAAAGATAAGAAAATCATGCGATGGCTCCTTTAGCCAAATATAATATGGTGTTATTTTCTTAACTAGGCTTTGTGAAGTCAGTGTTGTCTATTTTGAGAGTTTATATTATTATTGTTGTTGTTGTTCTTGCTACAGTTTTGTAGTTGGTTTTGTTGTTATCTCCTAACTTGCCTTGTCATTGCATTTGATTGACACATCAGTTCTATTTTGGTGCACTTTCAATTATCATTATTTTTCCTCAGCTTAGCCAGGTTGTCAGCTCCCTGTATTTTGAAACCCACAAGATCATATTATATTTTACATGTGCATTTATTTCTGTGCCTTTATATACTAATATCACATGATTTTTTGCTTTAATATTTTATAATGAAATATATTTTTACAAGATAAATTTAAATCCCAAAGTGATGTGTTTCTATTATTCTTTAATATGTGTTTTAAAAACTTATTTAAATATCCTTGCTTGAAATACAAAATAAATAAATCTTAAGGTATAGTGTTACACAGTGAAAGGAGGAGAAAGGTATTCTCTGGCAGGCTCTTCTAATGAGACCTATTCTGGATGACTAGGAAATCTGTAAGTCTATCAGAGGTGGTCCTGGCCTCAGATGTCCTGGCTTATGATGACTGGGAGCTAAAGGAGGCTTCGGACTCAGAAAAGATATTACCCCTCCCTGGGAAGGTCAGGACACTAATGGTTCTGGATTGGCTGGTGCTGACCCCAGAGGGAAATTTTCCATAAAAGTAATTACTTTCCAATCTCTAAGTCTCTGTTCAGTGTTCAGATGGGAATGGTTTCATTAAATGTTATTCTTTCCACACCATAAATTAATCCCCATACTGTATATCCCCTGTGAATCTAAAAAGAACTTGTGAAGATTAATCATTTAATTTGTGTAAACTGGTGAGATTGTTTTCTCTCACTCTCTGAGAAGCCAGGCATATGGCCGGCTGCACACAATAGATGCATTTTCACAAATTAATTTACTGGACAGCTACTCTGTGTCTGGGAGGATGTCTCGCCATGTAGGGATAGAGAGTAATTATAAAGCAGAGTTATTTTTTTAACTCTAAAAAAACAAAATTCAGGAAATGCAGATTTAAATAGATCATGATCCAAAATGCCTAAAAGTCTAGGAAGGAAAACAAACAAACAAAGCACACAAGAGTCAGCTGTATGGAGGAACTCCAGTAGAAAGGATGTTGCTGCTGCCTCCATCAGAGAGGGCAAAGGGGCCAGATGTGTTCCTTCACTCAGATGAAGCTGCTGCCAGTCATTATTTCATGTATATTTAGCTAGATTTTAAATGTGGGCACTCAGTTAAAGTTTAAAAGTTATTTTTAAAGCTATCTGTGGGCCAACTGAAACACATATATAGGTCACCTTTGGCTGGTAAACTGCAACTTCTGACTGGAAATGGGAAAACCACCTAGATTTACTCCAGCACGAAGTCATATATCACAAGTGACAGGTGCATGAAGGGAAGTAAACCCCGGACATGGGTACAAGAAATGTTCAGATGGAGAAGATATGATCTGTATCTTAAGGAAAATATCAAATCATTTAGTATAGGAGATATCAAGAAAAAGAAAGAAAGAGAGAGAGAGAGAGAGAGAAAGAAAGGCAGACAGACAAACAGACAGAAAGAGAGGCAAAGAAAGAAAGAGAGAGAGAAAAGGAAGAAAGAAAAAAGGAAGAAAGAAAAAAGGAAGGAACTGTTGATATGCCACAGCTCATTGGGCTGTTGCATAGAAATATTCTAAATAAGAGATTCAACATTAATGGAAAAATCTGGAAGGCATTGCAAACATTGATGAAAACAATGAACTATTTTCAAATGGATTGCACTGTGAAGTACAACCACAGCCAAGCCCTCATGTTCTCTATCAGTAGGAATCACACATGATTATGAAGATGGAACCCCCCCTGCTGCCTCCCACTCCTAAGATATAGAAGCTAGTTATTACTAATGCATTATAGGATCAAGAGGGTCTGTGGATTTAGCCATGTTCAAATATGTGGCGGGTTTTTTTGGATACTGTGAAATGTTTGTCAGGCTGATAGTTGTGTGAAGATGACATTTTAAGGATTAAGTTGCCTTTGCAAACCCCCTTCAACTGGAAGTACCTTGCCCATGCTAGGCATCTTCTAATAAGAAAGGAAGCAGGCTTGTGTGAGTGTGTGTGTGTGTGTGTGTGTGTGTGTGTGTGTGCGTGTGCGTGTGTGTACCACCTGTCCACAGCCACTGCTACCAGAAGCCAAGGAGTCATCACCCACCTCTGTTCTTTGCAACAGTGCAAGGTCAGGATACATCTTTCAAACCCACTTTCTATTTCCTGATCAATGGAGATGCAGCCACCATGCAGGAAAATATTTGTGGCCCTCTGCTAAGAAAGAAAAGTCAAAAGTGGAAGCAGAAAAAGTCTTTGTGGGGAGAAAGAGACTGGAGATTTGGAGATTGATGACGAAAGAGTCAGCGCTCCCTGGAAAACAACTGATGTCAGGAAGCCTGAGATAAGAGAATTCAAAATTTTCATTGTAATACTTAAGCCTTGTATTGGAATTGATCAGTATCTCCCACATGATGAGGCCATAAAAGGAGAAAGTGATGCAGGGAGATTCACTATGATTGCTCTGTCTTTTCTATTTTCATGTTAGTCTTTTTCCCCCTCAGTAAGTGATCCTACTGGAGTACCTCCCCACTTCTGCCACTTCTTGGGGAATGTAACTTTCTTGTCACCTTTTATAAAATACAATGTACTCTTCTGTTGGGGGGGGGGAGTGCGAGGGGGGAATCAAAACTGCTTCCTTTAGAAGAAAACACAGGCTCAAGCCTGTGATTCAACTGAGCTTCAAGGAAGCGAAGTCAAGTCTCCAGATGACTGTTTGTTGCCAGGGCAGAGCCCCCTCCCCTGCCCCTCGTAACCTTCTCTACTCAGAAGCAACAACTGAACTGTGCTGCTAACTAATACTGAAGTTTGCTCAGTTATAGGGTAATATGCTAGAGAAGTTTCCTTTTTCTTGCCTATTTATTCAAGTGGGATATTTTAATAAAAATACTAATTCTGTTTCATTAAAATCAATTAAATTAAACATGGGAAATGTCAGAATTGATAGAAGTAACCAGAGGCCTTGAAAGGCCACTGATCGCAGACAGCGTCACCTGTTAGTCTATATCTCTACAAGAACACCAACCCTGACATGAAGGACAGTGTCCTTCCTCAGAGGCTGCAGTGAATGATACAGCCATGTCTAGAAAGCTCTCTCATCAGCTTGCCATCCCAGCAGGAGTCGCTCCACCTTGGCCATTCTCTCAAACACGTTGTCTCAGACACTGCAGACCAGCCGAAACAGTTATACCAATCCTGAACATGTCTCTAGAGAATGCCCTTTATGTTTATTTTGAGGCTACTTTAAATGTGCTTACATAATAAGTTTTATTAAACATTGGAGAAGGCAAATTTTATTAGAAAATAAAAGCATAATTTCCACTAAGCCTTGTACAAATGTGTGGTTAATGTCTCATGGTGCCCACAAAAAGGGCGGCGCTCCATCTGGGGACTTGGCTCCCTGAGGTGTAAACATGCTTAAAGCAATGATAGACATGGTTAAAATCACTCCTAGTATTAATAGGTTTTTATAGCAAGCACTTCTGCTGTTTATTCTTCCTGTAAGCAAGCAAAGAAATTGAGGGATGGGCAAGTTGATTACCTGACAGCTGTTAGACTTGACTTTGGTACCCTATCTATGTTGAGCAAAGAAACGTCACTGAAACAGTTGCAGGACTGTGTGTTCTGAGCACTCTATGAATGCCTTGGGGGGATCTGTCAGATAACTGTAGCTGCTTGTTGCCAAAGCGCAGCTCCACTTCCTGATGCTGTAAAACCTCCTTCAGAACAACAAACAAACAAACAAACAAACAAACAAACATCCCTAACTATTTCAAACAGCTTGTGCTGGCCTTTCCCCATAACCACTTTTCTCCTAGCCAGAGGACAGCACTTCCCATCATGGCTGACCAGAGGGGTCAGTTGAGGCTGATACAAAAACAAAAAGGTCAGGATTGGTGTAAACACTCCTTTCCAAGCTCTGTACGCAGACTGTTGGCTCTATGTTGTGAGACAGGTGAAAGACACTGCCTGTGTAGCCTAGTACTGCAGTATCAGACCCAATGACAAGTTTCTTCTAAGTGGTATTTTCTAGCCTGCTTTGGGCCTCTATCATGAGTAACATTGGCTGAGCTGATTACATGAAATGCAGTGTCACCCTGTCAGTGGCAGTGGCACTAAGAGGCAACAAGGCAGCCAAAGTGACAATGGCAGCTGAGACAACCTGACCATAGCATTGACACTGACATCGGCAGCAACAGGAAACGCAAATGGTTCAACAACCCTAACAATGATGGTGACAAGCGTGATGGGAAGCAGCTATAAAACTCCAGAAAACAGACAATGCAGCAGCCTGGAGGACAAGTGGACACAGTACAGGGAAGAGAAGGTGGGGGGCTTAGGCAGAGGAAGAAGAGAGGCCTGGAAAGAACCAGGCAGGGGTAGGATCTGGGTGCAGTAAACCACAGCCCCCATCAGGGGAAGAGTCACAACATGCAATTATCCCTTGAAGGTCAAAGCTCTCAGATACAAAGCTCTCAGTAACACGAGCTCTTGCCAAGGGACTGGAAGTCCCACTGACCTAGGCCTGAAAGAGACCATAACTCTTTTAAGGCTAAAGGCCATAGTGCCCTGGGACTGCATGAGAGTTGTAACACCAGAGGACACTGGCTGCTGTTGTTCACTGATGTCTTCTGACACTGCTAGCTAATCAAGCAGCACTGGCTAGTGACACGGGGCTCTGATTCTCTTTTCCTACCCATGATTGCTATCCATGCAGACTAAAGGACCCTAAGCCTTCATAACAGAGGCATATCATATAGCCACACACCCTTTGGCTTCCCAGCTTTTCCAGATCAATCTCCTGTCTATGACCAAAAGTAGTTCCCTACCACATGTCCAAGACTTCTAGTCCACCCCAGATATCTCTGCTCATTCCTTAGAAGGAAATCCAAAACTCTATCCATGTGCTTGTCCTCTCACCCTCATGTGGACTTACTCTTCATGCCCTATGCCATCAACCAGCTATACAGTCCTTTTGTGCTCCTCAAGCTGAGACATGGGCAGGGCTCAATATTAGTGGGTGGTCAACATGGCTTCCCTTTTTGATAACCATGCTGTTCTCTATCTTACACAACTACCCATTCATTCTTCTACACGGTTCTAGTCAAATGGAATCTCCTCAAACACTCTGCTGTGCTTGGCCCACCCAATCAATGTCATCTCTACATTGTGTTCCTCCTTCACTGTCTTCTCTTCCTCACTTTCAGGCTCTTTAAGCAAAACGTCCAGAAAGGTAAGAATGTAGTTGTGGACCTGCCTAGAACCATGTCCTTGGGCTAGTTGGAAATGTGTGTACTTTCAACCAGATAGATTCGTATATGAATAGTAAAATCCTTGTCCCAATCAGTGGAACATGGGGATATGTTATTCTACCACCTACATAGACTTACTCAACATGATTAAACTAAATGGAGATATTATCTTGCATGAACCTTGTGTCCTCTGTGTGATCACAGATATCATTGTATCAAGAAGGCAGGAAGATCAGCATCAGAGCAGCCCAGGTGGTGACTAGAGCGGAAGACTGAGGAACACAAGGCCATGAGCCACTATCGATGGACAAGACCTTTCTTAGATCACAATGCTTTGAGAATTCTGGCCTTCAGAACAATATAGTAATATATGTGTGAGATGTGAGTTTGTTTTAAACTTTAAAGCATCAATGGGAAACTTCTAGTACTGGATCCACATAGACTTTACCTATAATACAAAGGAAGTAGTGAGTTCACAACACCTAACACTTTTAGGCTCTATGAGGTTTCAAAGAAATGTAGTGAGTATGTTTGCTAAGTTTGGTTCTCCAACATGACTATGTAATTGTTAATGGGAAATACATCACCATTAAGATTTTAACATCAGAGTAAGATTGACAGCAGGGAATCACCAAGGTGCTAAGATATCTGCTGTGCTCTTTTTCTCAAGTTGGTAATTTTTACTTAAGTGCATGGAAATGTAAAATCATGAATGTGTTGTTTTTTAAGAGAGCCTTGGACAAAAGGAATAATAATGAGATACATGAAAATTACAGAGTTCTTGTTTGAAATGGAGACTATGAAAGAATAAGAGACTTCTGGTCAACCACTACAAGAAACCTTCTGCATTCCATTAACTAACGGGAGGAGTTTAATTCATAGCTAACATCGACTAATAAATTAAAACTATACATACACACACGCGCGTGCGCGCGCACACACATACACTCACGGACAATATGGTTTCACTTTATTTATGACCATTAAAATCATCTTGAGGCCTTGTTCTCAACATAACTGCTTTGCAAAATGGTGGTGATGTCTGTGGAGATGGCTCAGTAAATGGCAAAGTTCCTAGTGAGCATGAGGAGCAGAGTTTGGATGTCCTGAACCCAGGTAAACGCAGGCAGGCATCGACACAGCCTGTAATCCTAGCACTGGGGAGGGAGGCAGAGGGAACTCCTCAGAGAAAATCCGTTAGCTAGACTGGTCAGACTTTGTGACCCCAGGGTTCAGAGAAAGATGCTACTTAAAAAAATAGAGTGGAGCAAAATCAGTGAAGCTACTTGACACCAGCAAGGCCTCACATACACGTACATGTGAATGAGCATGGACATACAGCCCCAAACAAAACAGATATAACCTCAGAGGTGCTCCATTCAGAGGGCACTCCAGCTTCAGGAGGCGGGGGGGGGGGGGGATTAACATACTTCCTAACACAGGTAGTTTATTAGGAGGGCCAATTATGAGAAAACAAGCCTAGAATTTCTCTTCGTTGGGCTAGCCTCTTTCCCCTCCATTCCCCCTTGAGGTCCTTGATAAGATCCAAGCATATATTGACAGCATACTCTTAGATCTTCAGAATTATAAGGTAAATAGGTCACTTTCCTTCATAAGCTTTCCAGTTTTGGGTATGCTCTTATAATAATTGAAATTAATTTAAATGTGTTTAACTAAAAGTTGCTTCCTTGTAACATTTGATGCTTTGTTATATTGCTTGGAAACATTGTTGATTTGCAGCTTTCAGATTTAGAAGTATTTATTATATCTAAAGACTTATTTAAGTGCTTGTGAAACTGAGAGACTGTTTACTGAGAGTTGCGAATTATTTGGGGAGGTGTCTTGCTCCAGGCTTCTCAGAATAATTTACTAACTGTTGCTTTATTGATCTGCATCTAGTTAAGTGAAGTTGTATCAAAGGAATTAACAAGAATCTCTTAGAGTTAGGAATCCTACTGAACTATCCCACTTTGAAAAGTCTGTTTTAGAGGTAGAGATAAGAGGCTCTAACAGTGTAGAACCTTCTTCACTTAGTTATCATGTGGTATGTAAATTCAAATTCTTGGCAGAAACCATCTGTATGTCTAAGATCCTACAGACTGCTTCACAAACTAGAACATCATGACTGTTGGAAGGTGGAACCCGCCCAGCAATGGCCAGCATTTCATTCTCTTTTACAGCAAATTCACTATCAACCTCTACATCTGTCCTACCATCCACATGGCTACTGCCTAGCAGACCTCTGTTGTACCAACTCTTAAGCTAAAAACAAGATAAGAAGACATATCTGAACAATATATTCTGTGTGCTCCACTTGCTGCAGCACTGATGACCCCGCCTATGTGTTTGTAAACTCTCTCTCTAACTCTCTCTCCTTTCTGTTCTCCCTCCTGCCCTCCTCCCTCCCTCCTTCCTTCCTTCTCCCCACTCCCTCTCCCAGGTTGGGCTGGAACTTGTGACAATCCTCCAGCCTCAGGTTCCTAATTGCTGGGATCATGGCTATGAACCAGGATATTCATCTCAGGGCAAGTTGGATTTTGTTCCCTTGCCATCTTCACTAATAAACAACTCAGAATTAAACAACTTCCTTGCTTACTTTAAATCACAATGATTCTTTATTGTCAGTAATGCTTTTGTTAAAAATTCCTAATGCTTATGATGAGATTATTTCAGGGAACCAAAAGCCTTCTGGGAGAGGGAAGGAATCTCAGATCCCATCTCCCTGGCTCAAAGCCACAGTCCCTTGACATCTTCACCAGTACGTGGCCACATATCCACTGCCCAGTTCTAAGACACATATTCTTTAAGCTTGGATGCTTCTTCTCCTTTTATGGTCTGTTTTCCCTTCATGAACTATTCTCCTCAAGCACTTCATTTCAGAGAAGCAAACAAGAAATCATGTACTTGCAAGTATGTTTATGCAAAAAATATCTATTTACAAACAGAATAAGGCACTGCTTTGGAATCATCCGACTCTGGCTGCTTGGAAATCATCAGTATTAAAACAACAGAACTCTCTATTACTAAAGCCACCTTGCAGCTCTTGGCAGTCCTCATCTGCAGGGCATGTTCCTTCTGAGGGTGGCCTTGTGCTAGCTGGCATCATGGGGATGTTGAGAGCCTTGGGGTGCTTGCCACTTAGCTTCTCTTGACAGGTTCTGTCCATAAGACTTGCTGACCTATGTTCCCTTGCCAGGTCTTAGCATTAATCTCTTGTTCTCACCCTCACTGTGACTGGCTTCCTGCATGTCTCCAACCTGTCAGGCATATTTGGAACCCCAGTCCTATTCCCCTAGGTTTCGCTATTCATCTGACTTTATGAAATCCTCACACAAGGGGAGTGTGTACTCTATTCCATCATCTAGGTCACTGATGGGAACGTTTAATGGCCCTGGGCCAAGGGCTGACCCCTGTGACACACCACCTGTGCCTGCCAAGTTAATGGCATGCTGTCATTAATTACTCCTTAGGAGAAGTGTGTGGGACAGCAGAAGATGCCATACCTCTACCATTTCCAAACATGGAGACAAGTGCCCTGTGGGCTTGTGGGGGGTTCATTTACATAGTCAGAGCCTTTCAGAATTGGACCAAGCTATAGGTTTTCTTTTCCATAAAGTGTATACATACACAACTCCTATAGCATTTTCCGTTCAATTCCAATGGATTCAAGAACTTCCCTGGAAGCTCATTTCTGAAGATTCTAGCAGTCTAGAATATTTTATTCATAGTACTTAAAGTACTTTCAACTATTATACATATATTCATCTTCAATATAATACTATATTTAGTGGTTATAATGGAACAACCATTTTACAGTACTTTCTAATAAAGATGACATCACAGATGTGCATGAAAACCATCTTGAGAATTCCTTGTGCTCAATAAAAAAGAATTATTCAAGCCTTTGAGTTAAAGAACTCTTGTTCTGTTTAGGATGAAGGAAAATTGATTTTTAAATTATAATGAAACTCACATTACTCAAAATGTCCCATCTTAACCATTTGTAAGTGCTAAGTCTACCCCAGGCAGCGAGAAGTGCACCCACGTTACTGTACACCCCATCTTCAGAACTGTCAATGAGGCTATTTTGTTTCTTTAACTCAGTAAACACCACAGTGGCTAAAGTGGCTGATATTGCCATGGTCTTTTTTAACTGTTGTTGAGTTTTTTTTTTTTCCCTCAATGTTTTCATTTCTTTTTTTTTTCTTTTTTTCTTTTTTTTTTTTTTTTTGTGTGTGTTTACAAAATTTTACCAGCCTTTGAAAATTACAAATAAAATTAAAGCAAGATTAAAAAGTAAACAAGGTCATGTGTACAAAGCTTAGGGATTAAAGAATACAAATGTTGGGGGCTTCATGAGGCTGAAAATGCCCATGAGAAATAATGGAGAAGAAAACAGGACCAAGTTGGGAGAGTGTGGTACCATGGTGTAGGCTAACTGGCTTAACTAGTTGACTAGCAGTTGACTAGCTTCACAGGATCTCTGGCAGTGTGGCCCAGTAGAGGATCCTCTGTTGGGCAGGATTGCCCAAGAGCTAGATCTGGGCAAGAGTGTCAGGTGCCAGTACCCCACAATGTGTGCTGTTCTTGGCTAGAGTTGCCATAGAAGTGGTGAACCATGGAGGGATGCAGTGAGAGGCTATCAGCTCACCTTTGCAGATGAAGAAAGTTATCTCTTAAAGGGAGATCAAGAGGCCACCTCTATTGCTGCTACAGTGAGCATGCTAATAGCCAGAGATATCTGGGCTCACACTTATTGAGTCTGCCTCTATAAATATAAACAGTCCCTTACACCTTCGGAAAGAGGAAAATACTTGCTACCTCCATTCCTCACTGAGCTCTTCCAGTCCAGTGTGGAGAGTATTGTTTTTCAACGTGATTTTCAAAGAGTTGTTGCTTCATGGATTGTGATCTGAATGTAGCTCCATTTCTCTCTAACACAGCTCCTTTAATCTTGTTTCCATCTGCAGTCTGCTACTGCCTTGGGTGAGAACATTGCCCTTGGTCTCTAGTCTCAGCTCAGAAATGACTAGTTATTATTTCATCTGATAAATTAACTCCAAATCTAACTTACAATGACATAATCTCCCCCCATTAGCATCGTTACCCAATGCGACAGGGAGGTCTTCGCACTACTCATCCCTCAGCTTGCTACCACCCCTGCCCTTTCCTCTTTGCTGCTCCCAGGAATGTCTCCCACAGCTCATATTTCCTTCCCCAGAAAGATGGGGGAGTTGGGGTATGTGTGACAAATTGTTCTTATCTGGCTGAATGACTTCGTACTCTGTGTCCTGGGAGATGGTTAAAAGGAACTATTTTCTGTTGAGGAGTTTTGCTGGTTAAGGCATCTCTATTCTGGATGGTCCTTCACAATTTCTTCCTCCATTACTAGACTTCTGGAACATACCTCCCAGCACAGAGAACACACACAGACATACCCATTCATGTGCCCTTATTATAGTGGTCTCTGGGTGACCAAACAGGTTATGCTATTGGCTCCCTAGGTGGGAATCAAACCTTAGTCCATAATCAAATTAAACTTTCCTGAGTCTGTCTTAGGTTGCTATTCCCTCAGATAGTCTTCTGCAGAACAAACATGAAAGTAATGGTTATATCCAGTTTTTCTCATTTTCCCTCTATCAGCCCTCTATTCATGGATGAGGGGTTCTAACAGCAATGGTCAGGTTCTTCTTAATTTCCACTGCAAGGGACGATCTGATCCCCCTCACGCTGCCTTTGATCGTCTGGCACCTGTCACATGGTCAACTCCAGAGTCTGCAGTCCAACTAACACAACAATGGGCAGATGTGAATGGGAGGTCTAAGAATCAAGTAGTTGCCCAGTCCCATGAGGCTAGTTGTTTCGGCTGGTCTTCTGTATAATCTGAATTTCTGAAGAATTAGGTTCCAGTAGCTGTGCTGGCAAGTAAGTGCAAGCAGGCAAAGAAGAAGAGTATTCATTTCTTAAAATTAAAAAAGATCATTTAGTCCCATATTTATATTCTTTAAAATCCCATAAAAGCATGGGAATATCTTCTTTATAAATGTTTTCCTTGTTTATTTCTGTTGCTGGATGTTCTCCAGAGTGAACAAATGGGGGACCGGGAACAATTGACCCTGGAGCAAACCCAAGGGCCATAGAAGGACTGGAAGGCACCAGGGCAATTCACATCATGCTCTGGTGGGAAAGGGCTTTGTGAGGAATCTGCAGAGGAGATGGATTCTGGGAAGGGTGAGAAGCTGTGGCCAGAAAATCATGGGACTGAGCACAGATACAAACAATATGAGGTGCCATTCAATGTTGGGAGCAGAAACCTGTGGGGATTTTCCACAGGTTTCCATTGTGCAGCTGGGTGTAGATGGCATTTGTCATAATGCCCTTGACACCAGGGTTGGCTGAGGCACAAATAGACATGGAAAGCTACCCACAATCTGTGGTGTGGAAAGACTGAGTGTTCTGTGGCCAGTACATCTTCCCAGGACATGCTATGTTATTGGACTATTTTAAGTCTGTATTTCCTGTGAGTTTGTATAGATCAAAGTTTTAAGTTGCAAGCAGTGAGCCTTCCTCCATATATTTCTCCACCTAAAAGAGGTCAAAATGTTTTAATAACAAATATATTCAATACATATTTATGGATCCATAATTTATTTGTGCCTCTAGGGTTTTTGTGGGATTTTCTGTTTATGCTAATTAAGGGTGAACTCATTTCTCGTAAGCTTATACAGAGCAGAAAGAGAGACACTAATAGAGACACTCAGAAAGGTGCAGTGATGTATGTGAATAAAAGCAGATTTGCCTGACCTTACTCCCTTGCTTAAGTGACAAGTAAGGAATATTTATTTGGACAGTCACCATGCTATGTTATTGGACAAGTGGCAAAGACTGTAGGAACATTGAGAGCTGGTAGAATTTCCAGCGGTGGTAGTTTACATTTTATTTAATGGTTTCAAAAAAGATGGGTGGTTGGCTTACAGATGCACTGCCTATAATCCCATCCAATGGGAGGTACAGAGAAGAGGGTTTCAAGTTCAAAGCCAGTCCATACCACACCACATAGAGTCTGGTTTACCCTGCATATCACAATGCTTTAAGGTCCTCCCTGCTTTCATATCACTTCATTCTATTTAAGCTCAGTAACATTTCACTGTGTATGCATCTGGTTTTATTTACCTATCTATCTAGTGAGAACATTTTGCAGAAAGGTGGAAACTGAGCATAGCTTAAAATAGTTAAGCTCCAACTAAAACAGATGACTTGGACATCTTCTGTGACTAGGTTTATCCTGAGTATGCTTTAAATGTTTAATGGAACCTAAATTAAACATCAATGTATATATTATCCCATTAAAGCAGAACCTACATGCTTCAGCTCTTCCATATATATTTCATAGGTAATAAGGTGCCCTGATTAAAATTTTACTTTCTGTTGTGCTGTTTTCCATTTTCTATGGATTTCACCCAAGGGTCAGAAACTCTTGGATTCACAGGGCTGGAAAGAAGTTTGGGCATTTTCACTACAAAGACAGGAACTGCTGAAAGGACCCTGCCTGCAAGCTGGTGTGATGGTGGCCAGGGGAAATTGGCTGTGACACTGTGGCTCCTAAGGAAGGGACAAGGCAGAACAGTGATGGCTGTCTGTCAGAAGGTGTCTGGAGGTCTCAGGTGAATAAAAATTCCGGGACAACCACAAGAATTGGAGGAACTGCTATGGCTGTCTATGTCCTTGACTTGAATATGGATACACTTGCTAGTTTTGACAATTTCACCAGGTGGTAAGATGTGTCATTATGAGCACCGTGATGTACAGTTCAGCGGAGGTAAGTGCATACATGTCGCTATGCAGTCGTCACTTCTCTCCTTCCCAAACTGAAGTCTGTCTATCAGATGATCACTTCTGCTTTCCTCATTCAGCTTTATGAAATGACTGTGTTTGTATGTGTGCATGCCTGTGAGTATATGTGTGCATGCATGTATGTGTGTGTGCACATGCATACATATGCATATGAGTACACACACATATGTATGCATGCATGCATGTGTATGTATGTGTGCATAAGTACACACCACACATGTACACACATCTGTGCATGTGTGTACATGTGCCAGTATGTGCATGTGTGTGTGTGTGCATGCATGTGAGTGTGTGTGTGCATGCATGCATGTTTGTGTGCATGCATTGTGTGTGCATGTGCATGTGTGAGTTCACACACATTTGTATACATGTGTGCATGTGTGTACACACACATGCATGTATGTGTGCTGATGGATTTGTATCCCAGGTATCTCACACAAAAGAGCATACTGCATTCACCACTTTCTCTCTGGCTTGTGTTATTTATCTTTATGCCTTTGAGGTTCTTTCACACTGTGGCATATATTGAATTTTCATTCATTTTTATGGTTACATAAACTTTGTAGTGTGTGTATATCAGACTCTGTTTACCCGTTAATCCCCAAATGGGCATCTGAGTTGCTTGCACCTTTTGGCTTTTGTAACCAAAGCTGCAGTAAACAATGCTTTGCAAATGTGTTTGAACTTCCACATCCAGCTGTTCCGTGGGGTCACCTTTGGTGTGCTGACTCTGTCCGTGGTCCTTAATGGGCATAGTCGAGTATGGAGGCCGCAGCAGTCTATGTTTCTTTGAACAGTTCTAAGAGCCCAGCTTCTCCGCATCCTTGCGGACACTTATTTTTCTCAGTATTTCTTTTGTTCCAGATTTTAAAAAAAATATTTACTTACATTTTTATATATATATATATATATATATATATATATATATACATATACATATATATATACACACACACACATATGTGAATGCTTTACCTCCATGTAGATGTGTTCACCACATGTGTTCTTGTTAGAGTCCCTGGTACTGGGGTTACAGACAGTTGTAAACTGTGAGTGCTTGGAATAGAGCTTAGTTCCTCTGCAAGAACAACAGGTGCTTTTAACCCCCACGCCACCTCCCAGCAGTTGTGCCAGTCTTTGCTGATAGTCATCCTAATAGATGTAATGTAGTAATCCATTGTGGTTTTAATTAATGTTCAGTGGTGTCCAGCATATTCACATGTGCTTACTGACCCAATTCTGAAAACTTGAAAGTTAAAATTTATCAACATTACAGCTTCAGAAATGTCAAAGAAATAATCTTTGTAAAGGAATTAAAAAACCAAATCAAAGAAACTCAACTAGGTCACTTTTTCAGGCTGTATATAAGTATTATAGGAAATCTGGAAATCCTGAAAGAAGAATCAACACTCATAAGGAGGCAACGGAGAAATGTGTTACAAAGAGCAGACACTTTGTATGCCTCATGGAAGTGGAAGAAGCCAGGCCTGCAGTGGACACGTGGCCATGGAGGTGGTGGAGGAAGTAGCCACAAGTGGGCAGATAGGGGAGCAACATTATGCTTGTAGTGAATATCTTTAATTAATATAGAGACAGACTCTCACTTTGTACACAAGGATGGCCTTGAACTCTGTCTAGATCACACTGCCCTCAAACTCATAGAAATCCACCTGTTCCTGCCTCCCAAGCACTGCCCATGGTGCTGCCATGGGCACTCCCATATCCTGCCCCAAAGTAAATATATTTAACTGAGTTTCATGAATACATTTTTATTCTATTCATTAAGAAATCTTCTGTATAGTCATTTAATAAATGTTTATTATTTAAATATCCAGACCCTAAATTTTTAAGAATATGGACTTATAAGAAAACAATCATTTTCAAATAAAATTAAAGCCAAAATCATAGAAAAAAGTTTCTATGTATCTAAGTAATATCTAAGTTATTGAACACCTTCTACCTCTTTTGACCAAACAGATAAGTTCAGAGTTAGAACCCAAGGACCAATAAGGCTGATACACAGAGTAGAAGATTTCTGTAACAAAAAATAGGGAATGTTAGGGTAATGTGGGAAGTGGATTTTCAACCTTAATTGTCCCAGTTGATTAATCATGATCTATCCAGTTAATTCTAAAACTAGTTTTTCTGTTTCTGTGTTCTAAGATGGCTACATGTACAAAATTAGGCAATTGAAACATTCAATACGCTCTACCATCAAAGCATCTGAGGTCTTAGGTACATATCAAACACTTGACATCATTATGCCATTAAGGTGTTGTAACAAACCAATACAGAGAAGACACTGATCTGAATAAAACTCCTTATAGATGGTCAAACAATGTATTCTCTTAGACTCCTATCCAAATGACTGATACACTAAGATCTCCCTCATATGAAGTATATTGAATGAGAACAGACAAATCACATGGTAGGATATCACTAAATCAATAATGCACAATGATTCTCCTGTCTGCATGACTCTTTGATAACTGATCAGGAACCTTGTAGCTTTCTCTCCTTGTCAAAGAAGCACTTCTTTCTTTCATTCTTCTTTCTCTCTCTCTCTCTCTCTCTCTCTCTCTCTCTCTCTCTCTCTCTCTCTTTCATGCAGCAGACAGAAGTTGCTGTAGAGACTATATGCCTGGGGTCGTCTACCTAGCTCCAAAATGGTACAACTTCAACACAATCCCTGAACACAAGGCCAGGAAACATCAGAGGGGACCGGGTGGAAAGGAAATAAAAGCTAGAGAAACAAGATTCCTTCTCTTAGTGTCTTCTCCACACAAAAGTAAGCTGCACCATCAGTGGTGTGTGTGTGTGTGTGTGTGTGTGTGTGTGTGTGTGTGTGTGTGTGTGTAAATGTTATAGAACATATCATGAACTTGAAGGCAAGTGAGGAGATGAGACATGAGAGGAGACAGAGAAGAGAGATGGAGAGAGGGGAATGATATAAATATGTACTTACATATGAAATTCTCAAAAATAAAAACAACTAAACAGCACTCAGCTTTTGGGTATGCAGTTATGTTAAATGACTAGGTCAAAGTTCTGGTCATTTTTCCAACTATAGGAACATATTCATTTACTTTATTATTCAATCCCAATTTTCACATATTTATCCTTAGTTGACTTACAATCTATTCATCAAATAAATAAAAAAGAAATAGCTGAATGGGTATCCCACATGTTCTGGCCACAGCAAGGGAAGGACATAAATAGGGTGGACTCTTGGAATAAAGTGGTCTTGTTTTCCCTAACATTATAACTTTATCTAGCTTTTTTGTGTCATTTGGTGTCTCTGGGGTGGGAGGTTGATTTCCTCATTTATACAACAATTATTATAAGGATAAAATGAGTCAATCCATATGACAGTCCTGCTACAGCATTTCAGCAAAGTGTTTAAGAAATTCTAATATTTATATTTTATATTTTATAGTAATGTTACAGAATACACCACTGAGTTAATCTCAGTACATTTCTTCCCAAATGTACAAATATATTCAAACATTTTGAAGCATTACTAATGCGTCCAATGTCTCTAAAAGGAATTTTACAAGGAACAAATTATACCTTGATATTTACTAGTGTCATTAGTCAATAAATAGCAACATCAAGTCATTTGTATGAAAAATAGTGACTATTTAGAAAGATCTATCCCGTGACACAACAAAAAATCTGGCTAATTTGGAGATACTTATAAGAGATAATGGTGCATGGAAGCAAATTTCTTCATTTATGAAAAATTATTATAACTCCGTTTCATAGAAGCATCTATATCGGGAGAAGGCAATTTTCCCCCAGTTTGAGGCAAGAAATGCAAGCTATTCTCATAAAATGACCAGAAAATAATATTGCATTTCCTCTAGATTAATAATCAACATAGGACAGCTACAGTGCAATGCTGTGATGACTTGATTGCCCATAGATATCCGAAGAGCCACTAATACCATTGCTCCACATGCATCACAGACATTGGCTCTTGATATAGAATACAGAAGCATGCATACATGAACAACAGATTTCAAATATGCAAAAAAAAACCTATGCAAAACTATATTTGTTAGAAAATGGTGTTAGAACAACAGGATATGTATATGCTAACACACAACACCATCATGGCTTTGATAGACATTAAGCACCATATAGAAAAGTCAATCCTAAAAGAATCTTAGTTGCTAATGCAATATGCAAACCACAAAATGTCTACAATAAATAAAAGAGAGACATTTGTAACCTTGGTACAGGCAAATATTCCAAAGACATTATAGGAAAGCATTTTCCATGAAACAATATAAGTATTACCTGCATTCAATATAAAATTCTAAAAATTAAAAATTCTTATCTTTGAAAGCTATTAAGAGAATGAAAATTAGAAACAAAGACTGAGACAAATAGTTTGTAATTAAATGTTTGTAAAAGACTTTGGATGTAGAAGACAGGAAGAGTTCTGAAATCGTTAACTGTATAAAGCTAAGGATGCTAAGTGGTTTGAGCACCATCCTAACATGCATGTGGTCTTGATCATCCAAAAAAAAAAAAAAAAAGCACCGAATACAATTTTTTTTAATTTCACAAATAAAGATCAGAGATGTATATAGATGGATTGAAAATAGGTATAAAGATAAAAGCTATTAAATAGACACAAATTAAAACTGTAAGATTTAATTGCGCATGCCTCTTAGAATAGTTAAAAATGCTAGCCAGAACAAGGGTTAGCTGGTTTACAGTGTGGTTAAGTGGAAAGTCACAGCTTCAAAAGCTATAGTACCTAAGTATTATCCAGTAAAAATTAGTCATATTCTGAAATATTAAGAACTAAATAAAATACTTCAAAATGACTCACAAATAAAATAGTACAATGAAATAAAAATAAGTAAGAAAAATTAGGATAATCATCTAACATAAATGAAGACACAACATTCCAAAATTCAAACAATGCAGCTAAAGAAGGACAAGAAAGTTTATGGGACTAAACGCCTCAAAAGAAGATAAACTTCAAATCCCTGACCTCAGGTTGTGCTCTAAGCCAAGGCATTGAAAAATAAATAAAAAGCAAACCAAGCAGAAAAAAAAAACCAAAAACATTACATTGAAAAATCAGTGTATGAAAGGCAACAGAGAAGATGAAGTATGACGCCGTCTTCTTTTAAGAGGACAGTGTGATGCACTGACTTACCATATTCCTCAGAAAACAGAAGACACAGCACCAGCGACAAGGAAGGATGGCTGCTGCGGAGTTTACACGCGACAAAAGAGTAGTATGGTCACACCAGGATCTTTACTCATATGCGTGTGCATTTATATGAACATGCCATGTGTGTGTGGGCCAGAGATTGACACCCAGTTTTCCATATGATCTTTTGACAGGGTCTGTAATTGAACTGTACACTTGCCAGTTGGCTAGACAAGATGTCCAGTGAGCCCTGAAGATACAGCTGTCTGCACCTCATCCTTGCCTTTTCTTTTACATGGTTACTAGGAAGCTAAACTTGCATCCTCAGCCTTGCCTGACTGGTACTTGACCATCTGCGCCATCTACCCCGCCCACTGTGAACAGTGTTATACCCACCAAGTCGCAGTTCTATAGAAGGGATGAGAACCTTCCTTGGAAGACAAATCAAGCATAATAAATGTAAACTATAAATAATACAAGAAATCTGGATGGCCTCATACCTGCTGAAGACACTGGATCTTTGAAAGGCTCACAGAGAACTCCAGGCCTGGATGTTTCTCTTCACTTCTGAATTCAATCAGACAGTTACAGACAAACAGCATCTGATCTCTACAAATACTTAAGGAAAATGAAAGACAAGGTAGCATTTCCAACTCATCCTTCTTAGTCAATATTATTCTGATATAAACCAAGCCAAAGATGTTAAATAATAGGAAAAGACGGGAGCTAAATAACCGAATATAAACTCTCAGGTAATAAAAGGCAAAATTAACAGTATTTCATGGGCATGGGTAATCAAGCATTTATACAGTAGGGTTTCATCCATCCTTCATCTGAGGCACTGGTTCTCAACCTTCCTATACTGTGACCCTTTAATTTAGTTTTTCATATTGTGGTGAGTACCAACCATCATCTCATTGATACTTCCCAACTGTGACTTTGCTACTGTTATGAATTATAATGTAATATAATGTAACTATCTGATAAGCTGGATATCTGCTATGTGGCCCCTGTGAAAGGTTGTTTGACACTCAAAGGGATCACAACCCACAAGCAGAGAACCACAGAACTAGAGGAAAATAGGTGGAGCTAGATATCATCACGTTAAGCAAAATAAGTCAACCTTACAAAGACAGACATCACATATTACCTCTCATAGAAGAATTGTAGATAAAATACTTAAATAATTATAAAAAAATAAAATGCCATAAAAGTAAATCAGTATCCTTTATATATACAAGGCACCAGATGCCCTGAAACTAGACTTACAATTGTCCGTGAGCGTGAGGCTGTGAACTGAACTTAAGCTCTCTGCAAGAGCAGCAAGGGTTCTTAGACACTAAGCCATTTCCTCAATTCAAGGTGCACTCTTAGAGAAATGGGAGGGGACAGGGAGAGGGGAGGAGACAAAAAGGGAATGAATATGCCTGAATGATGATGCCATAATGAACTCAATTTTTGTACAGTCAATATATGCTAGTAAAGAGAAAACAATACGAAATAACTGGCTAGGTGTGCCATAGAATGACACTTTCATTTAATGTTTGAAAATCATACATAATTTACTATTTTTACAGACTGAAAAAAAGCAAATCATGAGCTCTCTAAAAGCATTCGAATAAAAAAGCCAAATTTATTCCTCTTAAAATTCCACAGAAAACTGGGAATATGAAAGAACTTAGCTAACATCCAAGCTCTCTGAAAAACTCACTAACAGACATGAAGGTGGGGGACAGAATGCTTTCCCCCAGAGATCTTCAATTCAACAATATTTTTTAGGTTGTAAGGCGTCCAAAACATCAAGAAAAGAAGGACTTCAGCGGGCTGGGGAGATGATTCAGAGGATGGGAGTGGCTTCTGCGCAAGGAGGAGGAGTTAAGCTCAGATCTCAGCTCCCCAGGAAAAAGCTGGGTATGGCCACCAGCACCTGACCATAGCATTGGTGATGGGAGACAGCCAAAGCCTGGAGCTCACAGGCAACAAACTTAACCAAAGCAGTAAGCCTAAGACTCAGCAAGAGACCCTGTCTCAAAGAATTAAGCAGGAAGTGACAATGCATGTTGGGAGGGAAGGTTAGGGAAAGATAGAAGGGGCAGGAAGAGAGGAGAGAATAGAGGCTACATGCATTTAGGAAACTGTTGAAGAATATGTAACTAAAATATAATTTGGGGCTTGTTTCTTGTTATTTGGGTTGTTTGTTTTGTTTTATTTTGTTTTGTTTTTTTTAAATGAATCAAGGTTTCACCATGTAACCTGCTTGGCCTGCAACTTGCTGTGGACAGACACAAGGCTGGCCTCGAACTCTTAGACTTCTGCCTACACCTGCCTCCCAAGTGCTGGAATTAACGGTGTACATTACCATATTCAATACTTAAAAATATAAAAAGTTTTTAAAAAGCTGAAAAATATTTTTTTAAAAAAAAGGGGTAACTCAATTTAAAAAAAATAGAAAAGGAAAGGAAAGAAAAGAAACAACCCATAGGTGTGGTGATCACACTTGTAGTCTGAGCCCTCCAGAGTCACAAGAGGACAGTTCAGGGAGTCCAGAGGCCTGTGTGACCTACACAGTAAATTGCAGACCAGCCAGGCTGCATCCTGAGACCTTGCCTCAAATAACCAAGCCACAAAACAAAACCATCAGCCAAACACACAAACCAGTCCACTTACTGACAGAATTCTTTATAAAATATATATTTGGTGTAAAATATATTCTTGATCCTAAAATATATTTTTAAAACGTCTCAGGATGCAATAAGAAAACAAACTAGTCAAAAATACTAAGCAAAGACTAAGCAAACATTTCACCCAAGAAAATATGGGGTGGATAACAAGCCAAGAGCCATTAAGGAAGTACAAAGTAAAATCATTGTGGGATACTACCACCAACCTACTGAAACAGCTAAACCAAACCATCTAATATGCTGGACATAGGTGAAGGTGTATGGTAGCTGGAATCCTATCCCTGCCTTGGAAAACAAAAATTGGAAATCACTCTGGAATTACGTGACTCAATTAATCTAGAAAGGAAAGCAAAATCAACAACACAGATGTTCACAGTAACTTTGTTTATAATACCATGATAACTAACAGTGTCCATCAGCAGGTGACACAACAGGGCATCCTACTCAGCTGGGGGAAGTCATAACAGACAAAAAGAGGGACTAGTAAATAACTGCTTAGTAAAACAAGCAAGACTACTGAACGTACCCAGTGTAAGTTCATTACTGAAAATTATACAAAGTGCAAATCAGTGGAGACTGACAAGCTAGAGAAGTAAAACTTTTCAAAAGCATTTGCTAAGGGTGTGGGGAGGAGGAAGGACAGAGGGAAGCCGTGGGAGAATGGATACATGTGTCCCTAAGATCAGGCTGAGGAAGTATCCTGATGAAAGACACTAAAACTTACCAATGTATACATTCCAGACAGGGACACCTTACTATCTGCCCACTATATCTTCATAGCACTACAGAAGAAGCAGTCCAAGCTGTTTTTCAGGAGTAAGACATGTAATAAAATGTTTACTGATAAATAGACACTGAAAATATTCAACAGAAACAGTGACACTTTGTCAAGTAGTCTTGTAAAACATTTGTGACCAGATTATTATTCTTCGTTCTCAATACAAAAATCAACATGTGTGTTTATGTATGTGTACATATCTATCTATCTATCTATCTATCTATCTATCTATCTATCTATAAATAAAATGTGTATATGCATGTGTGTGTGTGTGTGTGTTGCAGTTCATTATAGCCATTAGATTGAATATTACATGTGTATGTATGGGAATGTTGATCTGGAATGAAGGGTAAAAACAAAATAAAGCAAAATCTCTGCATATAAACTAATGATAACACTGTATTCAGAGCTAGTAAGCTTGATTAATTCAATGCTTTACATCTAATCCAAACAGAATGAAAGCAAATCACCACTGGGTTCCTAAGTCACTGCATGATTTCCCAATCCTTCCATTTTGAAAGAGAAATTAGCAAAATCATAAGCAAAGGTGAAATGTATTTATCTGGAGGAAGATATTCATAAAAACATAGTGATTAAAATCGTCTTTAAGATAAATGATCAATTTTAGAGGGAAATGTTTTCAGCGACCTCATGAGTGCGGGCCAGCCCCAAGGCCTTTCACCACAGGTCTTGGGAAAGTCTGGGCTCTTAGTCTGAGTTCCTGAATGGACAGACAGCACTCACACAGGCTGCGTTTCTTCTCCAGTGCTCTGCTGGCTGCTCAACACATATCGATCCTGGGCTTTAGGGTTGTTGAATACTTTCTTAATTAAGAGCTCTGGGCTATTGACTGTCTTCATTTCCCTGATGCCTCCTTTCTTTGTCTTCAGGAAGATTAAAAACTCTCATGTACCATTTTTTTTTCCAGCTCATCCCAAGGGGAATGACTTCAATTTACTATAAAAATGTCAATGGCTGACTGGCTGCCTAATCTCAAAGGGTCAGGATCCCTGCTCCCTATATCTCTTTTCTATATTCCTGAGGTCAGGCAGTAATAACTGAGTCTCTCCCACAACTGGTCTGAGAGGCTGGGTTTGCAAAGCCACCCAGGACTTCAGAGTCCTGTGACACACGGAGGGAATAGCCCATCCATGACTCTCAAAGTCTGGCCACATAAGATTGTAGGCTGGAACGCTATTTACAGTCAACATTTAAACTCACAACAGGCAAATGTATATGTTCGCAGACACTGCCAGCATCCATAAGGTTATTTTGGAGAACTCACTCTAGAAATCACTTCCAATTCCTTTGTTTTAAGATGGTTTTGGAGCTGGCAGATGGTGCAGTGTAAAAGAGTGCTGGTTGTGCAAGTGTGATGACCTGAGTTTGAATCCCCAGCACACATATAAAAAGTCAGACATACACTAAAGAGTCCATAACCCCAGTACAATGGGGCTAGGAGGATCCCTGGGGCTTACTGACTTGATGAGAGACGACTGTCTTAAGGAAATAAGACAGAGAGTAATAAAGCAGGATGCCCAGCATCTTCCTCTGGACTTTGTACAAGGACTTCAGTGTGTACCTCCCCACACACATATACCACAAACAGTCACACACACACACACACACACACACACACACACACACACACACACATACACTACAAATACTAATACACACGTACCCATACCCAACACACACCAAGAAAAGTACTTTTTATTGGGAAATAGGCTTCAAATTATCCCTGAGATCATGTGTCAGATGAAATTGAGTCCTACAGTATTATCCCACATCCTTTGGCACTTCAGAATTGATCGCATGTCATCTCAAAAAAAAAAAAAGTTTAGGTAAAGAACCATATTTGAAAAAGAATCAGACAAACTTGAAGTGGATCTGTTTGAAGTCTGCTCAAATTCTGAACCTGTATGTATCTTTTCAAACATTGTGATCAAAGAAATAAGACTCCTTTAAAAAAAAAAATTCTGTGATATAAGAGCCACCCAGAGGTCAGCGATGGATCAACCGTCAAACCAAGGGCCTCTCCAGTTAAAAAAATATATATCCTGCATTCCTGTGGTAGAACCAACCGTGAGCTGTGAGGTGTTCAGCCTCTGATGGAGACTTGAACAGTGAGTGGCAGGGGCTTAGAAACAAGGAGGAGGCTGCACATCATAACAACAAGGAGGAGGCTGCACATCATAACAACGTGCCAAATTAGGCCAGAAATAAAGCAACAGCTGAAGACAAAGGAAATATGGTTCAGATATCATAATGTAGGCAGAGCTTTTTAAAGAGGCAATATTCAAATGTTCCCAGGGATTATGTGTCAGATGAAATTAAGTCCTACAATATTTTTAGGCAATGTTTGTGTGATACATTTACCTAAAGGCTTATCCTACAGCAGTCTGTCTTTGCTTTTATCACTTGCCCGAGGATGGGAAATATCAATGGGTTTAGAAGTTTTAAACCTCTTTAATATTTGCATGATATTAGATGTACCATAATCACATATAAAACTACCTCACAGAGAGCTTTGAGACTTGCTTTTGCCTGAGGTCTCTGGCACTAATACTTGAAGAGATTAGAAACATCTTGGTTATTATAAAGGGTGTTCTTCTTCTGCTCATAGAAATCAAACAAGCACCGAAACGCTAAGACAGAAAAGGAGACGTTATAAGTCAATGATATTTCCCTTAATTGCCCAGGGATCTTATCATAGATTAAAAACCAATCTCAGAAATGAAAAAGCTGCATGGCCCCATATTTGTCTTAACACTAATTTACTGAATGTACGGAGGAATCCCATTAGCACAGATTTAAATAGATGTCTGTGTGATACTCAGAGGCCAGCCTTACTAGCTTTGGGTTCAGGAAAGCAGTGAAAGACAACAATATCCCAGAGAAGAACAGGAGGCGCCATAGTCCAAACACAACTACATAATTTCAGCACTTCTAGAATGATTTTTCATTAAAAATTTCCCAAACTCTATCCTATTATCATATTTTTTACATTCCCCTGGGCTATAATAATTTTTCTCTGCTATAAATAATCTTTCCATAGCTAAAGCATCCTATTATTTTATGACCCAAGAGACCACAGGATTTAAATTATAGTCATTTAGGACGCAACGCTGCCCTTCCATCCTAACCTTCAGATGCTTTGATTCTGTCTCCTTTTCTTCCGAACGTGTAAAATTAGGGTCATTTATATGCTGAATATTGATCAGAAGAGAAAAATATATGAAGTGTGAGTTATGCTCTGACTCCAGAGGCTATCCATTCTTGTAGTATTACTTATCACGTCAATCACTTAATCCCATGCATAACTTCTTTCTTTATGGTGGAAAGGGCTTTTTTGAAAGGAAGGATACCTAGTAATTTGATTCCCCTCAGACTTCACAAAACGAGAAAAAAAAATGTGTCAAAACTTGTTGCTTAAAAATAACGGGGCTTTGATTGCTGTCCCCTTTATGGTCATACTGTTAGTTTTGGTCATCTCTGAGTGTGTGTAAAATGAGGAGAAGCTTTCAGAGGTGGGATAATAACTTTTATTGTTTTACATCCAAAGCAGGCTCTCAATTGCTGAGACCATATCTCATTTCTGACTGGTAGATGGGGCTGAGAGAACATAAAGGTATACACAGAATTCCATTCGTAAGCATTAGCAGCTTCTGGAGCTGTTTGTGAGTGGTTTGGGTTGGACACAGCCATTTTGGGGGGTAGGACTGAGAATGCTGAACCCAGAAAGCATCAGAGTAAATGACACAGATAGCCTGCCAGGCTTCCTGAGGAAAACACTGAGCTTCCAACAGCACTGCTTGCAAGTGAAAGAAACCCTGCTTGTCTTGTGGGCATAGTCCCGATTGCCTTTCTCTTCCCTTTCCTGGCAATGCACAAGCATTTATTGAGCAACTATAGCATCAGAGACCTAGAGAGACATTGGAGAATGAAATACAATTCTTCCCTACCTAGAAAAGAGGCTGGCAAACACAGGACACATATATCTACTTGTTGAGTCAGGAACAGTAACCAAAAAACAAATGGAAGTTCTGACATGAAAGCCATTAGTCTGTCTGGGAAAGAGAGCAGAGCCTGAGTATAGGCTCACCAAAGAGCTGACAATCATTGAGAGGAGGTGGTAGGAGTGTGTCACATACAGGAGCAGGAGTGAAGGGCTAGATGTGGAGGACATGTGTCCCCAGCATGAAAGAAAACAGAACAAAGATACAACAGGATCAATGAAGTCCTCTAAGTCTACAGAACCAAGATGGCTACGGAGAGTGGTGTCACTGCTTTCTCTGTAAATGTATGGCCTGTACTTACACACCCTTTTCTTTTATCCCCAATTATTGTGATAGATCTTCATAAGCCACTAAGCCATCTGTCACTTTCATGGTGGCTGAACATCAGCCTGGGTTTCAGCCTGGAATTCAGTTGCAGAGATTTATCTGAATTCTGGAGCGTGTGCCTGTCACTCCGTGGATCTTCTGTTTCACCAGGCTTTTGAGTTAAGTCCCTTATGCATTCCTTCTGTGTTTTCAGAAAGCAAATGGAAAACGTCTGGAAGGCAGAACAGAACATGTGGCCCTGACATGTCACCAGAGATTCTGCTCTTTCAACTGCACAGTTGTATTAAATAAGTTGTTCTAGGAGCCACAGAGCCACCTTCTACTACTGTTTGCCTATGAAGGATTGTAAAGAAAGTGAGTATGTGCTCTGTGTCATCCACTCTGACACTTCCTCACCTGCTCAGCCTAAGTAGAGGCTTATATCTATTCATACAGGATCTTGCTCTGGAGGAGACTGACAGCCAACTCAAAGCTACATTGCCGGGTGGTGGAAAGTGAGCTCTGGTTCACAACTCCCCACTCAGTCATCAAAAGTAGTGACTCTGAGGCAACAGCTCAGGCTTCCCTTCATCCATCTACCAACATCCACAGATTACAAGTCCAGTATCCAAATAACTACTAGACTACCAATCCAGCTTTCTACTGAACACTGAAGCACACACAGGCCATTTCTTTAACAATTGCCAGAAATAGGTGCCCAGTTCACACTGGTTGACTGTTGGTGTGAAAGCAGAAACATCATTCTTTTCTAGTCCCCATCATCTATGCTAAGGGCCAGTTGTCAGTTCAAAGAGCAGACAGAGGATTTTGTGCCTTCTAAAATATTCTCTGGGCTCTGCAACACAGAAGATCTGAGCCCCTTAGAGAAGAGTGACTGGTGAAAGCCATGGATACCGAAGGCACGTGAGATTCACTGACACTGGCCTTACTACATCCTAGCCTTGGAAATCAGGGCACAGTCTTTAGACTCTTTAGTCTCTTTTAGAGTAAAGTTGGGTCAATAATAGTAATTATATCATCTGTGTGATGGTTTGCTAGCTCATGGATTGTCCATGTCAAGATTTAATCTCAAGAGTTCAATCTTGTCGGGCGTTGGTGGTGCACGCCTTTAATCCCAGCACTTGGGAGGCAGAGGCAGGTGGATTTCTGAGTTCGAGGCCATCCTGGTCTACAGAGTGAGTTCCAGGACAGCCAGGGCTACACAGAGAAACCCTGTCTCAAAAAAAAAAAAAGAGTTCAATTTTCCATGCTATGCTACAGAGCTGTGAGGACCAGAGAACTCCAGTTATGTCTTTAAGGGGCACTGGTCATTTCCCCAAGCATGGGCTTGCTTGCTCTGGTTGGAAAAGTTTAGTTCTCACTAGTGTGGGTCAATTAGTGACCAGGAAGACGCTCTGGTTTCCCATTCTCTGTTTTCGCACAACCTTCTGGTATGTTACATGTGGTACCATATGTTATGTGGTCACACAGCTGGGAATCATTCCGCAATGCTGGTGGTACATTGCTTACACTCTCCAGCCTTCAGAACTGTGAGCTTACTCACCTATTTTATTTACAAAGTACCCAGCCTGAAGTATCTTGTTGCCATAATACAAAATTAACTAAAAGTGGTAGTTTTGTAGGGAAAAAAAATCAATTGGATGATACTTTCCAAATATTTAACCTATTCCTAAGAGACTGAAAAGAGCAGAGACCTAGCTATCATATCAGACAGCTAACACTTCCTCTGCTATCACTTACTTGCAATAAATTTTATTATGTCTTATCTTTTTCCTTTTCACATATCTATCTTTTAGGGCTAACAAAATAAGTTAGCAGAAAAGTCTGAACAATACTTCTTTGCTTAACTGTCCATTAATACACTAGCATCATGTGATCCATCTTAAAATACAGGACAAATTTTCCAGCATCAGTTAAATGCTGTATAAGACAAAGTATGGTTATTTTATTCATTTGTCAACCTCTAGTCTAGACATTCATATCCCCACCTACCCATTCATACACATTTCACCTTTCTTGCCACCCACCAGATATAATAACTGTAAATGATTCATTGTTTCATCTCCATGAGATATTTTGTAGTGTCCTGTCATATTTCATAGCTGTGCTTGGTCTCCTTAATATTTTCTGATCATTTATACTTTCACTTCATTATCTGAATTCATTGAGATACACATAAATTGGTTTTGTGACATGTCATACCATTTTCTTTCCTAATACTAGCAGGTGTAGTTGAGTAGTAGCTTCTTCCTAATGTGTAAATTGCTTACTACAGACTGAGTCCTGTGTCCCCTTCTGTACTTGAGGGTATTAATTTTCCTTAGACTGGTTATGTGCCTGTTAGCATTGCACTTCCTTTCTTGTTGATGAAGGCCTTCATAATAATGCATTCTCTTTCTGACACTGAAACTCATTCTAAGAAATATCCAGTCCCTTCATACTTCCTTCTACAATTTTAGAAAATATTGACAGGTGGAGTGAAGAATTACAACTATTTTCAGTAGGAAATATTGAAAGCATGTGATCACTCAATAAACAGCTTGGGCTCCTTCAACACACCATGCAGAACGGAGTCAGTGCCAAGACCCTTATGAGCAAGTGTCATCCCACCCAAGTGTTGAGGAAGGAGGTCCCAATCTTTAAGGCTCAAAGTTAGGCCCAACCCAGGTTGAAACATCCCAGGCACCTGCTTCCTTTACTTGCATGCTACATTAAAAGTAACAAGAAGCATTTCCCCAGAATATAAGAGTTACTCATGAAAGCACAAACTATTTAATTATAAATAAATAAATAAATACCTAGAAGACCCATTGTCTGTGTCATATATGTTTTTTAACTTGACATAAACCTAGACATATCTGGGAAGAGGGTCTCTTGACTGAGAAAAATATCTCTGTAAGACTGGTCTATATATAAGTCTGCAGAACAGTTTCTGAATTAATGTTTAATAAATGAGGACCCAGTCATTGCAGGTGATGCCAATCCTAGCACATGGCTCTGGGCTGTATAAAAAAGCAGAGACTGAGCAAGCCCTTAGGAGCAAGCCAATAAGCAGCATTCCTCTGTAGATTCTACATACATTCATGCCTCAAGTTCTTGCCCTGGCTTCCCTTGTTGATGGGTTACATATTAAAAGGTGAAATAAAGCCTTTCTTCTCTAAGTTGCTTTTAGTAATGGTGTTTGATCACAGCAATATAAACCCTAAGACACCTAGTTATTTACCAAAGAGAATGTCTACTGGCTAATGATCAACCACATAGGCACATCCTGGGTTGAAGAACACAACCTTGCCCAACCTGCGCCTTGCAGACACTCATGACTACTTCAGCCATCCTACTGCACCATTACAATGTCCCTAGATGTCAGAACTCCTATAAATCAAGTCTACCATCACCACTCCCTTAGGTTTTTAAATTATGCTATCAGTGTAACCCAGGCTACATCAGTCCATATGGCACCTAGTGAGTGATTGGAAGGATGTGCCCTTATTTCTCTTTGCAGCCATCTGTCAGAAAACTGTTGTGAATTACTGATTTATTAAATCATAATAGATGTCTTCCCTGTGCTCAATTTTTCATAATAAACAGTAAGCTTTGAACTTGAGATGCACATGGCATGACAGTGCCCACTCCCAGGTGATGCAGGTAAGAAGAAGACAGTCTGTACCAATGCTGTCACGGGCCTCATCTGTACCTTCTTTTCACCTACTGTGCTTCCCAAACCAATACATGCTTTGTCATTCGCCACATTTCAAGACAATCTCCAGTCATAAGAATCCTCATCCTTCTAACCATTATTCCTACCATGTGTCTTTCTGAGCAAAGTCTGATCTCAATGTATTTTGGTGTTATTTGAAATGCCATTAGTGAAGTATCCATGAAGCTCTAAGATCCTTGAGAAAACACCCAGGATGCTTATTTCTCTGACTCTACAAAATACTACAAGCTGCTAACTCCTTTGATTCCTTTTCCAGTTTTAAATGGGAAAAGCAGGTAATGATTTCTTGATGGAAAAAGGGACAAATTACCATTCCCCTCCAAAATGTCCCTTCCTTTTCTATTGTCTTAAAAAAATCCTAAAGTAAGTATATACCTACTTTTAAACCACTTATGAAAAATTTGTGTGTGTATATATATATCACAGGTCTTATCCTTTGTGGAAAAGGCAGAGCACTTCAACATCTCTATTTCACTGTAATGTGAAAACACCAGAGTCAAGTGTGCATCATCCTGACTGGAAAGCCAGGCAAACAGAAAATATGACCCTGACTCAGATATCCTGACTCAAGTGCTCTGTCCAGCCTTAGCAAGAGCTGAGGATTGTGGGAGCCCAAAGGTGGCATTTAGAAAAAGACAAACACAAGTTTGGGATGCTCATCTTTTAAAGTTAAAGAAATAACTTTAACTGTCAAATGACGGTCCATGTCCATGAAGGCTGTCATGAATCTATTGTATGGAACTTGCTACAAGCCTGCAAAGGGTAAGAACGGTTCCCCAGTGCCCTTCTTTCTAGATAGCAAGGATTATGAAGACACTTAGTCCAGTGGGAGGCAACTGACTCCCATGACATGATGCTTAACATGGGTAAGCTTTTTAAAAAACAAGAACAACATCCATCTTCAGTTAATATTAGCACTTACTAGTGACTTAAATCCAAAGTTCTTAATAATATTTTGCAGTCAGTTAATATTAGCACTTACTAGTGACTTAAATCCAAAGTTCTTAATAATATTTTGCAGTCAGTTAATATTAGCACTTACTAGTGACTTAAATCCAAAGTTCTTAATAATATTTTGCAGTTGATCATCTTTTTATTTGTGTATTTTTAGTTCACGGAGTGATGGCTTACATAAAGACAATTTCTTTCCAGTGTATTGTGTACTTTGGCCATATTTACCATCCCTAAACCTTCCCCTCCCCCAAAGACATCCTTCTGTTCTCATCTAATAACACACTACCCTGTACCAACTCTAAAAACTCTAGATGAGAAAATAACAGCATAGTTTATTTCTCTAACAATTATATTACTGAGATTTCTCTATTTCTCTCCAGTGGAAGCATTCATGCTATAAACTCCCTCTGAGAACCACGTGCACTGTATTCCATGGACCCTGGCATGCTGCACCTACTTTACACTCCTTTGATACTAGGATTGCTTATATTTCTCCTGATTTCTGCGATGACCCATTTGCCCTTTACAGTATCTATGCATTGGTGTGTTTTCTGAAATTCTTCTTAATGCTGATTTCCAATTTGATTCCATTGATATCAGATAGACTACAAGAAATGACTTCAATGTGCATATATTTGCTAAAACTTGCTTTGTGTCCTAAAATTTGGTCTAAGAGTGTAGGTGGGTTGTTGAGAAAAATGTATATTCTGCAGTGCTGTGGTGGGATGGTCTATATATGTCTTTTAGGTGATGTGATCTCTAATTCCACTTAATTCTGGAGTTTCCTTGTGGGTTGTTTTAGCCTGAATGACATACTGGTGACAGTGAAGTATTGAAGTGTGTCACTCTGAACTGCAGTAGAGCTCGTTTTGTGAAAATGTGTGCACAGTCAGTGCCCATGCTTTAGAGTGGAACTGAGTGTGTACACCAGTCAGTGCATGTGCTTTAGAATTTAGTGAATGTGTGCACCAGTCAGTGTACACTGTTTAGGTTGTAATGGATATGTGCACCAGTCAGTCAGTGCACGTGCTTTTGGGCTGTAGTGAATGTGTGCACCAGTCAGTGTACATTATTTAGGTTGTAATGGATATGTGCACCAGTCAGTCAGTGCATGTGCTTTTGGGCTGTAGTGAATGTGTGCATCAATCAGTGCACAGGCTTTAGGCATGTAACTCTCTTGATGGAGTACTCCCTTCATCAGAATGTTTCCTTCCTTATACCTGTTTCATCAGATAGTATTGCTATGCCTGCATGCTATAGAGCTCTATTTGCTCGGAGTTTCCTTTCCATCCTCTCAATCTAAAGCTGCATGTGCCTTTGACAATGGTGTCTGTTTCAAGTACACAACAAATAGATCTAAATCTTAATTCAGGCTGTATCTCTTGATTAGAGAGTCAAGGCCACTGACAATTATAACTCAAAATGTGTATTAGTTACTGCCATATCATTGTGTGATACTTGGTATTTCCCAATCCTCATTTCTTTACTATTCTAACATTTTTCTCTTCCATGGCCTCTTAGGTATGTCCTACTTTATGTTCAAAGTTTAGAATATCCTTTACAGTTCTGGTCATGAACTCTTAAAATTCATGTTTATCAGAGAGAGTTTAATTTTCTTCTTCAGCTGTGAAGGATAGTTTTGCTGGATATAATAATATAAGTTGGCTATTGTCCTTATAAACTTGAGATATGGCACTCTTTGTCCTACTGATTTTTACTCTCTACTAAAAAACATATGCTGTTATTTTTGCCATATTTGCATGCATACACACACATACAAACAAACATATAAACATATAACTCAGAACTCTTCTAGCTTTCAATATTATTTTCTTGTAATATATACTTAGTATTTTAATTATAATGCAGGGGTTCTATTCTGGTTTACTCTGTGTTTGGTGTTCTAAACTCCTCCTGACATCATGTTCAAGGAAACTTATAAAAGAACATTGAATTTGGGCTTGAATACACTTTCAGGAGGTTATCATGATCATTGTGTCAGGAAGCAGACAGGCATGGTATTAGAACAGGAAGTGTGAGTGTTACATCCTGATCCACAGGCAACAGGAAGAGAGGGAGAGGAAAAAGAAGAGAAAGAAGGAGAGAGGGAGAGAGGGAGAGAGGAAGAGGAAGGGAGAGAGGGAGAGGAAGAGAGGGAAGGAGAGAGGGAGGGGGAGAGGTAGGGAGAGAGGAAGAAGAGAGGGAGAGGGGGAGAGGGAGGGGAGGGGGAGAGGGAGAGACTGGGCTTGGCATGGACTTTTGAAATTTCAAAGCTCACTCCTGAGACACATCTTCTCTCATAAAGCCATACCTCCTAACCCTTCTCACACAGTTTCACTCTCTAGTGACTCAGCAGGCAAATATATGAGCCTATAGTGGCTATTCTCATGCAAACTACCACATTCAACTTTTTGCAAAGTTTTCAGTAGTTTTTAGTGTTTTTTTAGTAATTCTATATCTTTATTAAATTTTTCTTTCAACTTCTTTATTGACTTCCTTAGTTCATTTTGCTATTTGTATTCCTTTTTAGTTAACTCAGGGGTTATTCAATTCTACTTACATGACAGAGTTTTGTCATCTTTTTTAAGTCTTTGGGATTTCACTGATTCACTCACATTGGAATCTATTACTGAAGAATTGGTAATTCTTGAAAGAACCATGTTGCTTTAATTTTCCTCAATTTTTGTGTTTCTATATCAGAACTTGATTGGGTCATGGGTTTTCTCTTCTTCTAGCTACTTTTCTTTCTTTCAGTTGA
Organism: Mus musculus; assembly: GCF_000001635.26. Taxonomy (NCBI): domain Eukaryota; kingdom Metazoa; phylum Chordata; class Mammalia; order Rodentia; family Muridae; genus Mus; species Mus musculus. Next base: position 11,165,636 of record NC_000083.6, on the reverse strand, counting down.
GTGTTCACAATGTGCACATGGAATTCAGTTGTAGTATCACAGGGTTGCCGTGTCATTTCTTCTCACTGGATTAGGGAATCAGGGGTAGCTCATTATCTAAACCTCCAGGCCAGGGTACCAGGCTCGTTTTACAGCACCACTCCAAGAATAAAGTACCAGAAAGTCACCATAACTGATGAATAGACAAGCTATAGAAATCAATAAGAATCATTGCTATTTCAATTCCAAGAGTTTTGGAAGGAACAAAGACAGTGTGAGGCATACAGTAAGATATTAGTTATATAGGTATAAGTGTGGAGAAATTAAGAAGAGTAAAACAGTTGTGGGCATTGGAGTTGGCACAGCAGAATGGAAAGGGAAAACCATTGTAGGAATTGATGAAGACAAAGGCACTCCAGAGAAAGACAGAACAGTGCGTTCCTGTGCTGCCTTATATGGCTTCACTGAAGAACTGAGTGTGAACTCACGGCATGCTCATGTATGTACACATGTATGTAACACCAACCAAGGAAGCCCTGAACCACCACAGCTTAACGGATTTGTGGGATGCAAGTTAGAGTCCTTCCTGCACCAAGCTTTCTTCTCTTATAGAAGTATACAGTTTGAATACAGAAAACATTGTTTGCTATTATTACTCATAAGCATTTATCAAACTTGTGTATCTTGGGATTCTATGGCTCTTCTGTATTAGAATTCTGATTTTAAAAATTACTGGTTTGAATTTCTGACTTTTAGTTTCATAAAAATTATTCAGCCAATTGTTGCTTTGGCTTATGATAGAATTTCTAGTAATTTCTGAATGGTCCTAAGCATGTCTGCCACTTTGTAATATATGTGTAATATATATGTAATATATGTGTATATATATGTAATATATATGAGACAATAACAAGTGTAATCAAAATATCAGTCAACTCTGAAAAACATTACATATTCTGTGTTTTAAAAGATCAAATAATCAGCCAAGATTAAACTCTTTATATAAAATGAATAGGCATATCTATCTAATCAATATGCAAAATTGATATGAACTTTAATAAATGGTAAATTTGCATACCAAAGAATTGGTTTTTTTTTAATTAGGTATTTTCCTCATTTACATTTTCAATGCTATCCCAAAGGTCCCCCATACCCACCCACTCCCCCTTTTTGGCCCTGGCGTTCCCCTGTACTGGGGCATATAAAGTTTGCAAGTCCAATGGGCCTCTCTTTGCAGTGATGGCCGACTAAGCCATCTTTTGATACATATGCAGCTAAAGACAAGAGCTCCCGGGTACTGGTTAGTTCATATTGTTGTTCCACCTATAGGGTTGCAGTTCCCTTTAGCTCCTTGGGTAATTTCTCTAGCTCCTCCATTGGGGGCCGTGTGACCCAACCAATAGCTGACTGTGATCATCCACTTCTGTGTTTGCTAGGCCCCGGCATAGTCTCACAAGAGAAAGCTATATCTGGGTCCTTTCAGCAAAATCTTGCTAGTGTATGCAATGGTGTCAGCATTTGGAAGCTGATTATGGGATGGATCCCTGCATATGGCAATCACTAGATGGTCCATCCTTTCGTCACAGCTCCAAATTTTGTCTCTGTAACTCCTTCTATGGGTGTTTTGTTCCCATTTCTAAGAAAGGGTAAAGTGTCCACACTTTGGTCTTCATTCTTCTTGAATTTCATGCGTTTGGCAAGTTGTATCTTATATCTTGGGTATCCTAAGTTTCTGGGCTAATATCCACTTATCAGTGAGTACATATTGTGCAAGTTCCTTTGTGACTGGGTTACTTCACTCAGGATGATACCCTCCAGGTCCATCCATTTGCCTAGGAATTTCATAAATTCATTTTTTTTACTTTAATAAATGGTAAATTTGCATACCAAAGAATTGTTTTAAAATAAAGTTGTTTATGACTTGTGATCAGAAAATATTTTACGTTTATACAAATCTTATATACTTATAAACTTTACTGTTGCATAAATTTCTTGGATGAAAGGGTAATCGGTAGGAAAGTCTTTTTTGATGTAGGTGATAAGAGCTCTTTTCCATCACCTCCCTGCGTCATTAAACGCTAAATGTAGAAAGCACAGCTTAGCAAAGCCTCTGAGAGGGAAAAAAGTCACCAGCCATTCCAGGACGGAACCAGGATTTGGAGTACTCAGACTGGAAAAGTCTTGCCTAATCTGGGATGATCTGGTCTCAGGAAAGAACAACTGACTTCAAGTAACAGCAGAGATTCATCCACATCCACATGGGTTGGCTTTCTTGAAGCAGTGTGGGTCCTACCACACTAGAGCCCTCAGCCTCAACACAAAGCAGAATAAACCAGTTCAGTAAGCACAGACGCTCAATGCCTGGGATGACATCTGGGGTATCTTAAATGGGTTCAACAACCTCTGTGTTGTCTTCTGACAACAACTTAGGTATTGGGTTATTTTCATAAAACTCAACAGAAAAATCTATGTCCAGACTTTTAAAACTATGAAACACTCACAGTGCTATCTCATGTGTGTGTGTGTCTGTGTGTGTTTGCACATGCACACACCCATGCACACTCTAGAAATGGGGCTTTACGCTCTTTGCTCCAGCTTCAGTGTGTGCTCAGACTCCAAGCCTGCCTTGTGCTGCTGTCTCAGAAGAATGTTTGGGTAATGGAGAGCACTGTAACCAAACAGTCTCCACAATTTAAAAGTTAAAGCCACCCATCTGCCACAGTTGACAGTGCCAACAGCTGAAGAAAAAACAGATACTAATTCCAAGCCCAATGCTAATTCTCTGCTGCGTTCAGGAGAAATTAAAAGTAAGGTCGATGTCTACCATCTCATCAACACTGTCTCACCCTAAATTTCCATTAAGGAGCTCAGATTGCATGCAGAATGCATGACAAGTGTCCTGCGATGCCTACCCAGCATGACATTTGTTTTCTGCAAAGGCGGGTTTTCTTTAAAAAGGGTTTCTACTTACTGCAAACTTATTTCTGTGAAGTTCACGAAACTTCATTTTGTCTTGACAAGACTTTGAGTTCATGCCTAACAGGGATGGAAACTTGCCTCCATGGGCATGGGGACTCAAAGGTGGTCACATAAATGGATTCAACACTTATCCAACATACAAATGTCGGAAGAAACAGTGGGGTGGGTGGGGCTGAAATTTGTTTTCAGATTATGGGCTTTAGTACAGGCACATATCAATTAAGTGAGTTCTATTCTCCAAATACATGATTGATTCTTTCTGGTCATAACTTCTAAGGCAAGTGTAGCATTTCCAAAGACCCTGGTGGGCTCAAGCGTAGAAGACTGTGTCTCTGAGTAGTGGATGGACACACAAGTGTTTGGAGAGAGGGGTTCTGGATTCTGTGGCTGTCAGGTGAAGATTACTAAAGACTCATCCAGAAGATGTAATTAGAAGCTCAGCTCCTGAATTGGATGGTCTTTTCAGCATACCATATCTTTCAGGGCTTTACTGTTATTACTCCAATTAGGACAGATATTTAATTAGCAAATTCTTATCTCTAAAGGGAAATATTGACTTGAAAGCAACCACTTTCAGCCATAAGATTGTAAACACAACCTGGCAAACTAGTATTAACCAGCCTAATTAGGAAAGAGTTTTTCAAAAATCCAACCAAATATTTCTTTAACAAAATGTCACCCAAGATCTCAGTTATGAACCATCAACGTTTTCCCTCTCTCCTTTCCACATGCACAAGACCTCTGTGGTTGGTTTGGTATTTACATAAGCTCTGAAAAGGCTCATCGTTAACTGAACTGGCAATGAACAATTTCTGTCCTTTCTGACTTCAGTGCATCTAGGTCATAATTAGCCTCATAAATATATGCTATTTATGCTGCTATATTAGCACACATGAATAATCCCAAGCATATTCAGATTTCATCAGCTTTAAGTAAATGAAGAGGGATTTGAGAACCCAAAAAGAGCAGGTAGAGCCCTTGCTTATGCAGAAATCTTAAAATGGGCAGTTTCCCAAGAAGCTTCTCTGTCTCTCTGACAGCTGCAGTGTCAGCGGGCACTCATCTATCATCATTACTCTTTGGTTCACACTGGCTGCTGGGACACAGGGATGTAAGGACAAGAAATTAATGACATGGCAGTCAAATGGGAAAGAGATTTAGGAAGGCAGAGGAGATGGGAGACAAGGAGCTGACTCACTGGACTACAGAGATGTAAGCTAGGGACATGGGATTAAGAAAACATTAGAGCATTGCTTTTTAGGACTAAGGAATAAACTACTAGCAATGTGTTACATAACAGGGCTTGATTTCATTACAGAGCATGGTAAATACACTTTGAAAATCGTTTGTTTCGCAATACATTTGTGAAGTGAATTTGGACTTTGTGAAAGAATTTAGTGGCTATTCATATTGGTGCAGTGGATCAGTACCTGAGACTCGGGAGAACAATTTGGTTCTGACCAGAATTCCTGAAATTAGCAAGGATCTCACGCACGCACGCACGCACGCACGCACGCACGCACAACCATAATGGCTGGGGATAGAGGCGTCTTGGAATAGTAATCCCCTCTTGCTTATGACCTCCAGTCTCATGTGGTCCCGAGATTGCCACAAAGTCTCTAATTTCTTAGCTTTGTTCAGATTACTCATGCATCCTTCATTTTAAGTAATGTAGAGAGAATACTCGAGTAGAATTCTGTCTTGCTAAGTATTTATTCGGCTACATTGTAAATTTTCAGGCACTGTCCTGGGAATTGGTTGGGCAAAGTTAACTTTTAAAGGTTTGTGAATAAATAGAGTCACACCAAGATGAAATTCTTCCTGAATACAAATGTCGACGGTTTCCCCAGTGGAGCATTCAGAGATAGGAGATGGAGGAAAAGGAAAGTGGTCACTCACCTAAACTCCAAAGTTCTATGTTAGAAAAGCAGTTCAAAAAGTCCTCTTCCTTCTCTGACAGCATTTGAATTAACAATGTGGACGGATTTTGTAATGAAATTTTTGTACCTCACTAATTGGGATACTGGACCTTTCATGAGCTCTTACATAAATATGAATAGCCATGGTTGAGTTGGCACAAAAGCCTCTCTGTGAATAGCTAATGTAGACTTCTTAGTTTAATTTCAACCCATTTGGTTGAAAGTAGCAAAAGTTGGAAAGAAAATCTCAAGTCAGCCAACTATTATAGAAAATGTTCTTCTCCATCCTTAATGGATAGTGTTGGAAACACAGTACACAGCAACATCCAAGAGGGAGGTTCTAAAATGTTAAATGATTACTTGAATAACTTTCATTTATCTGTCTATTTTAAACCCTCTCTAGATGACATAAAATTACAATATAAATATTATATAAATAGTTGTCATCGTGTATTGTTTAGAAATAATGACAAGATAATTGTATTCAGCACAGCTATAAAACTGTTTAGTATCCAAAGCTGGTCGAATGCATGAATCCAGAGCTTGAGCTCTGTGAGGTTGACAACATAGCTTCTATCAGAAATTTAAACTAGCCTGAGCACCACCATGGTTGTCCTTGTATTTTCAATGTAGCATAATTACAATATAATTTTCCAGTAATGATAGGAAACGCAGAGCTTACTTAAGAAGCATACAGCAAATCAAGCAAAAAGCCAGTCATTGAGTTGAACAAGACCCCACTCCTCCATCATCCTGTACATCAGTCCAGTTAATTTACACGTATCATTACACATGGGGTTCAGTGGCTTGTTGAGATGCTATTGTGGGACACTTCTCACTGTATAAAAGGATCGATGCTTGAAGAACTGGACCCATTTGCTGAGTCACATGGAGGCAGTAAGCGATAGACAGAGATTTCCTCCATGAATTAACGGACTCGGTGAGTAATTGTTTCCCACTTGCCAAGCACTGTGCTAGAGATGAAAGGGGCACTTCCTGCCTCTCTCAAAGTCTCAACAGATACCACATCTGTTCCCTCACGTTGCTTTGTGAAATCATTATGTGCACAGCACAGATCTAGAAGCTAAATTGATTATCAACTCCAATAAGAGTGAGGACTCTTTAAATGTTATCAATGGCCCTCTGGCTTCTAATCCACAACAGAGTAGTCCCCTATTGACTGTGGAAATCTTTGCTTTAGTTTTATTTTCCAAGCAAACACAGACTATATTGGTTTGAGACACAGTATAGGTTTCCTTTTATAGACTGTTACATTAAGGCTCCTATCCTTATGAGAGGCAGCATATGGTGGCACAAAAGTAAATTTCTCTAAGTTTTTCCTGAGTTATTATTACTGGAAATATGGCTTGTGAATCATTGTGTAAATCGCCCATGTTTATAGAGGTATTTCAAACAATTATCCAAGAAACCCTACTTGAAAATAGAGATGGTTTAAACAATAGAAGACACTCTTCTTGAGATAGGGCCTCCCGTTATCTGCTGGACTGGTCTTGCATTGCCCCACTCATGCCTTAGGCTCCTGAAAGCTGGGATTGCAGGTTTAATCCCCTACATGTAGCAGTTCCTCCTTCATATGGTCTGTGTCATACCAAGCCAGTGGTTCACAAAGCACCCCAATGCACCTCATCTGTCGTTTCCTCCTAAAACATTACACGATGAATGGATGTGTGAACACCATCAGATTGTTTGCCTGGAAGACACTGTTGGTTGTAGTGAGAACTTAGATTTCTTTAAAAACCCACTTATGTTATAGAAATATGCTTTCCTTTTTTTACTACCAGGTGCCCAGGTGCAGGATACAGGCCTGCTTCAGTTTGTCCACAGCAGTTGACTATGTCTCATGCTCTAGGAGGGGTGTGGTTTTTGCCAGCCGCAGATAGTTTAATTCTGGGGACTCTGGAAAGGGAATAAATGCCAGCACCCCAAGAGGGGCTGGAGAAGCTCTGAGGAAGGAGGTGGCTGCTGCTCCCACTGCTGCTCCCAGGTGTTGTTGTTACAGTTTGTCCGGAACTAGAAGTTGGAGATACCCTGATGATGAAGATTGGACTGGCCCCAAGAAACATGACACCACCAATCAACAGGAAGTAGTCTGTATTTTAGCTGAAAGAAGCCCCTTTCCCCTCTAATGTTCTTTCTCTCCAACCTAGTATTGGGGGGGTGGGGCTGGAAGGGCTCATGGTGGATTAAAGGTTGGAAGGGAAGTAGAGGTAAAAGAATATAATAAAATAGCCAAAAATAGCCCCAAAAAGCACCATGGTATTGGTTGTTGCTTTTTGTTTTAAATATGGTCCTGGCAATCAGTTCATGCTAAGATTGGCTCTGTGAGATCCTTACATGCATTCTCCAGACGGTTTTACCTCTGTTCTGTGACATTAAGGAAGTCATGGTGTGTAGGAGGTGCCCAGAGCTGTCACATCTGCTTGCTTACTTGGATTTACAGAGACTGCCCCTCTATTATCTCCTCATAGGAACAAGAAGGGCTCGCTGTTATCTTGGCTTCCAGATACTGTGGCAAAGAACAGGAAGATGGATGGTAGATAGCAGGTGACACTAGAGAAAGAACAGATGAAGTGCACTGAACCCTGCAGCTAGGCATTCCCCAACATGCACGTATGCAATCAAACATGTGATCTTCTCCATCAACTTCCTAAGCATCTGACAGGAGTGCTTTCTGTGCATTGGTGTTTGGAAAAGGCAATGGGGGCTGCATGCGTGTGAGGAAGATGAGAGTTTTAGAGTACTGAGGGACATGTGGAAATGTAGACAGCTGACGTGTTGGTTTCTTGAGAAGTTGCAATGTTACATAAGGCCTCTGCTTCTGCTTCAGACAGAGCTGAAACTGCTCATTACACAGCACAGGCAGGGAGCACTCTGGAAGGCTCCTCTGCAAGCATCTGAGGGAGAGAGAGGAAAGCCGTCTCAGGAGGCTATTAGGGATCTGGTCTTCTGGCCACTCAGACTCTGGCACCTTCACAGCAGTTCTGACTCAGAATGGTGCCGAACTCAGTCCTGTGCCAGTTCAGCCATCTGCTGTCGCCTCACAAACGAGGAACAGTGGAGAAGGAAAGTTCGTGTTGGCGTGTCATGTGCACCCACTCTGCAAACTGTGTGCGTAGCTGTGCTTCATGTAATACCAAGCAAGACTTAGGGTTTTTCTTTTTTCTTTTTTTCTGAAGAGCATATTGCACAGTACTTTCTGGAAATGCTCCCAATGCTAGATACATGTCCCATTTGCATAGAAATATATGGTCTTTGATGTGCAGTCTGCAATGTCTGCAGAGAGTCTGAGATCAGAGGTTCCTCATTTTACCTGCCTTTTATGCGTCAATATCCACTCAGCGAACTATCACACTGGTGATTTGGAGGCATTATTTTAATTCCTAATGTAAATTTATTTTTCAGCAGATGTGGCTCTGAATCTATTATATTAAATGAATGAGAGAAAAGCATATGACATCTCATTAGTTACTAGCAGAAATTCTGCCAAGGGGGTGCTGGGTGTTCCATACTGGGGCAAATGGGATAGACCAATCTGCAAATTCATCACTGATCTCTCTCCCAGATGAGGGGAGGAAAGAACATTTCATTACATTGGGCATTGGGATGCCCAGCCCCACCAAGTGTTCAGGAATGTTTTACATGTCCCTGACCATCATCATTCCTACAACACTAGTTCTAAGCATTTGGGGTATCTGAGGCCATGTCCTATTACACTGTGGCTTACTGCCCCTCTCTGCAGCATTGCTCCTTCCTGCTGCTTGGTAGTGACCAGATGGGGCTTGCCGGAACCTGGGTACTCTAAGGTCACACACAGATCAGTTTGCTTTGCTTTGAGCAGTTGCTTAAACACAACAGAGAGAGCCAGGAAGGGTTTGGACAAGCTTCATTCATCATTGTGAATCATAAGCACCTTGCACAGAACATCCTGCTAAAAGTCTCTAACAGAAACCTAAAACGGGCACAGAAAGACAAATCTTTCCAAGAACCAAACTGTAGCTGGAGGTTCTCGTAAGACCCATTCATGGCTTTCTTAACAGCTCTGTAGGATCCTGGGAATTCCACATACCTGGAGAGCTTGGGGCCATGATCAGCACCTCAGAATACAACAACCTTCCTCCACACTTATCAAATCTGTCTGTCTGTCCGGTTAGTACTGCGAAAATAAATGAATCATTGCCTTATCTTCATAGCAACTATATTGATCATTTAAAAAATCATAGCTGATGTTGGCTACCCATGGGAGCTTCCAGGGTGAAGGTCAGAACTTTCAGGATTTGAAGCAAAGAAATCCAGAAGCCGCAGTGTGTCTGCGAGTGGGAGGATACAGACTGATAGAAGCAGTCAGTGTGCATCCTTCCCAATAGAGATGCTGATGACACTGACTTGATTGCAGATTGTGACTCCCTAATGCATCTCACCACACTAACAAAGGCACTGATTGCACATAATGGGGGTAGAGCTTTCCATCCACAGAGGATTTATTTAACCTCTGCCAGTGTTTTTTTGTCAGGCTGTTCACAACTCTTCATACAGCTCTTAGCTGGCTTATCACAAAGTTCAATATATTTTTGATGCACGGGATTTCAATGTTGTTAGCATATAGAAATGCATCTGTCCTCCTACTTGGAGATTTGACAGATTATCCTGCAAACTTGTGTAGCTTCTTTTTCTGACACTTTGCCTGCTTAGTCACTTTAGACTGAATGACGTCATATCATTTCTCTCTTCGAATTCTTGCAGCTTTTTGTTTAGCTTTTACCACACTTCAGTATCAGTTATATTGGCCCAACTGTATTCTGTCCCAATCTGAGACAGACTTTGAGCATTATCCTACAATTTTCTGTTTTAAAAATGACCCTTTTTGAATATTAGATCATGCTACTTCCTTATGGTTAGTAAGTCCTCAGCTGTAAGTGAACGAGAAGTTATATTACCCCTCTTGGTACCTTCTGAGATCATAGTACTCATTTTTTCTTCTGTAAATACAGTGAAAGATCACCAATTCTCCTGTGTCCACTCAAAGAAGTGTGTGGAGAACAAACCTGCAGACACAGTTGCTTTTTCTATTGACAGTCTTGAGTAATATTCATCTATGATTTTCCTTTCTTTATTAATCCTATTAAATTTAGGAGTTTAGGTAATCAAACTATTAGTTGGAATAGACATCTATTTTTCAATGCTGAGTAAAAAAATATCCTTCTTGGAGAAATGATTTGGTAGGAATTGTGTGTTCCCAAACAGCTTAGCAGCTCATTTGATGGCTGTGCTACAGCTATGAAGTGGAGTGCCCTGCAAAAGCCACCGTTCTCTGAAGATGTTACACACTAACTGATTAACAGAACTTAGTGAGTAGGTAGAGCTGGGATGCTGCAGAACAGAAAATTATCTTGGCCTACCCTTGGAAACCTTAACAGGCATTTATCACATCATCTATTTGAGAGTTTGGTATATTCAGGTAAATTTTTTTAGGTTGTATTAAGTTAAACTAACAACCTAAAGTAGAGATTCATACTTCATGGGAACTTTTCTTACTGGATGCTTCTCATCAATGTATTTAGTAAATACTTTGATTTGATACTTTTTTTTAGATCTATGACTAATAGACTCATAGGCTCATGGCTCAGAGGTTAAGAGCTACTGGATACTCTTTAGAGGAGCCAGGTTCAGTTCCTAGCACTCTATGGGAGCTCATAACCTCTGCAAATCCAGTTCTCAGGGATCCAAAATTTGCTTCCAGTCTCCACAGGCACTGCAAGTACATGGCGCGCAGCAGGCAAAACATTCATAGACATACAATGGCAGTAAAAACTTTAAATCAATGGTATCTCACTTAAGTTACTCCCATGGTAGAATATGCCATTCACGGAAATCCAAACTGGTGTCCCAGGGTCATAGCCGCTTAAGTATGGCTCAGAATTAAATTATCTCTTATTCCCTTTATAGTAAGAGTTGGGTTTTATGTCTTACATTCATTATGGAAGTATTTATAATTAGATAATATCTTAAATGAAGTAATCAAAATGTATCGATTCATTTTGATGTTACATACATCTATGTTAATAAGTATATATATTTACTGAATTAAATTAGTTATACCCTATTCATGTCTTTTAAAGCTCTTAATTATTCTAAATTCACTTTTTTCCTAATACTGTTTATTTGGAACTGTTTTACTTATATGAGTTTTAGGGGACATTTACATTTTCTTTTTATTTTGATGTGACAACTACAAACTTTATCATTTTTATAATTCTCTTTGCTTGTCAGTCCCTGATTCTAACTTTATTACTTTTTACTCTGTTTGAGAAATTTCATTTTGTTGTTGTTGTTGTTTTTTTTTTTTTTTTTTTTGATATCTTATATTAGAGTCCTCGTTTTTTGGCTTCTGTTCTTCTCTAGTCAAACCCAAAAATCCATGCTTACAAATTTGCTCTGAAGGGCCATAGTGGCAGACACCTAAGGGTGTAGCTTTACTGTGAAGAACTTCCTCTCTCACATCATCCCCAATGTCACCTAATCCTTATGCTTGCTTCTTTGGTTTCTTTTCTGTGAGCTTTCCTTTGTGTTGTTTAGAAGCATTTATTCATTTTTCAAATGCAGGTTTGGCTTAGTAGTTATTGATTTCTGACTCTTTTTCATTGAAGTCAGAGGATGCTATGAGAAAGACATTAAACTTAATGTAACTGAAACATACTCTGTGGCATAGACATGACAAAACCTTCATAGATACATCTGAGCATTTAAACAAAGATTTGTCATTTGTAGCCAATCCAATATTTATTAATTTCTTCCATACATGTGCCAATTATTAATTTATTAATTTTTATTTAATATTTGTACAATTATTGAAACAACAAAGTTCAAGATACTGGCTATCAAGCATAACTGAGCAGTGAGTCTAGAAACAGACAAAGGCACAACAGAGGGGGGAGGGAGGAGAGAGAGAGAGAGAGAGAGAAAGGTGGGACAAGTCTTGAAGTAACTTCTGGAGTCTGTTTTTATGGTTACCAGACAGGGGCACAGGTAGGATAATCAAGAGAATCCCTGAATGTTCCCACAAACTGAGGAGACGGCCTGGACTGGAAAGAGGTAGTTAGGTAGAATTGATGGGAGAAAGGGCTCAGTGGAGACAGCACCAGAGAGGAGGTGTGCTCGGCAGAGTGCTGGCTGTGGGCTGATGTACACGAGCAACTGTCTGAGGCAGTAAAAGACCTTCCTGCGAGGCTGGAGCAGCATGAGATGCTGCATTTCCATCAGCATCCACTCCATCTTCTACTTCACAGGGCATTGGCTAGGATATAGAGAGCAGCAGGGATGGAAAGCCCCGGTGTGCACTAGGCCTGCAATGATCAGGCTATTTCCAAACAACTTTACTGTGGCCCTGAACAGAGATAAAGCTGAAAACAAGAACATACCTAGTACTTAATAAGGTCTGAACCATAATATCGGAACCAGACCCTCAAAACGAATCAATTGATAGAAACTAATGGACAGATGATACTGGAAAGGGTTTATGATGGTCAGTTATGATTGTCAATTTGGGTAAAAAAGCTTCTATATTCTAGAGGATCCTCAGAGATGGCTCAGACGGTAAAGGTGTTAGTTAGCTACCAAGCCTGGTCACCTGAGTTGATCCCTGGAATCCACTCCTGCAGGTTGACCTCTGGGTTCCATTGTCACATTTTGTCTCTGTCTGTCTGTCTGCCCATCTCTCTCTCTCTCTCTCTCTCTCTCTCTCTCTCTCTCTCTCTCTCTCCCTCCCTCTCTCTCTCTCTCTCTCTCTCTCTCTCTCACACACACACACACACACACACACACACACACAACATGCACCTAGGCAATCTGTGAGTATAGTTGTGCCTGTGAAGGCTTCTCCACATAGGACTGAGGAGGAAGATCCACCCACCTAGAATAAGAGCAGAACCATCCCTTAGGCCCTGGTCCCCTTAACTGAATAAGAAAGGCAACAGAGAAAGGGCTACCTGAGCAGCCCCATGCCCCTTCCTCTGCTTCCTGGCTGGGATCACATGATTTCCTTTGCTGAACAGACCGCTTTCCTCTGACCTTGAGCCACAATAAATCCTCCACTAAGCTACTTTTATTGTGTATTTGGTCACTGAAAAGTAACTAATATGGACATTGACTCCGTTCTTAGAGCTTTGGTTGCTGTGTATGTCAACACACAGAAAAGTTTCTAAAACTCAAACTTGTAGCGTTGAAAGCTACAGTTGTTGAGTGAACACCACACTAGAGAGTGTTTTTGGCAGGAGCACAGCTGCAGAGTGAATTACCACCATGCATAAGAGTACAACAGCGGAAACTTACCCATAATTCAAGAGTTGTAAAGGGGTAATAACAAAGAGAGAATTAAACCAAAAGGGCACATAATCAGAAGGGCAGAACTATCAGGACCTAGATGGAAACTCAAAATAACCATGCTAGGAAAGACAAGAAGGCCTCAACTCAGTGCCAGTCTCTACAGAAAGGAGCCAAATAAAAAAGAAACCACATCCCAAGTACATAAGCCATGGTGTGAACCTGTGAGATAGAGAAGGCATCAGTGAACATTCCCTGTCAGATACTAAATGGTTGTCATTACAGTTCTTAAACCAGGTATTATCATAAATGTAAATTTAAAAATGTAAACATGTAACATCAATAAGCAAATGGAATCTTAATGACCCTGGGTTAAGAAAACATTTTCTAGGTATGACTCCCAATTTGTGACCATGAGAGAAAAAAATTATTAATTGATTCTATTTTAAATTTTCTGCTTTGTGAAACACTCTGTTGATATGTAAAAAGGTCAACCCACACACTTAGGGAAAACATTTGAAAATTAAGTGTCTTATAAAGAAAGAACCTGATACATATACTGAGCCCAGTAGGGAGAAAACAGCTCAATAAATTAGAGAGAAAAGCTTTGAACAGATATAGCAATCAAGAAAACTGCTAAATCCACTCCAGTAGTGACTCCAGTGACAGGCCCAAAAGCCTAGATGCAGTCCAGAGGCGAAAAGTTCACGAAAACGTAGTCTCCCGGAACCCTGGCATCCTGTAATAATAAATGCTCCAAATCTGTCCTGGCTTTAGTCAGTGAATGGATCTGTGTGCTTTCCCTCAGTATTGTTTTATTATAGGTGTCTCAGAGCAATGACTTGCCAAATACCTAAGCAAAATTGAACTTTGCTTCCTGGCCTTCACCAATGCCCTACCAAGGTAGTCCTTAAGCTGACCCTGAGCTTGGAATTCAGTAAGAATATTGCCTATTCAGTGATATTCAGAATTGCCTCTAGTATTGTAAGAGAGATAGTGAAAGAAATCAGGCATTACTATCTACTACATAGAGCTAGAAATCTCAGGGCAAGCTTAGCAAAGTATACTTAGAATCTTCATTACAATCAGGTATGGCAGTCTACATTGCATATTAGAAGAAAGCTGGTGAGTTCTTCTGACAAATGGAGATTCCCTACAGACACTTAAAAGAGCAGCCAAGTTACTCCCATTTGCAGGAATTCACAATGACCTAGGAAGAAGGAAAGTTGTGGTCTAAGAAGGAACTAGAGTAAATACTTAGAACTATAGATAGCTGAGTCACTCCCATACACAGGAATTTACAATGGCCTAGTGGGAAGGTGGACTATACAATAGACTAGAATTGGAACTATGACAAGGGCATGAAGCCCTAGCCCCTGACTCCTAAGATTAAGATGACCTTAGGTGGGGCTGCTTTTGATCCCAGTTGTTAACATTGATTTTTATCCCAGTTGGTTCCTCTTGCTTTTTGTATGCAATCCTCTGTTTTGTGTAAAAGTCACTTATAAGACTGGTGCTCGCTTTGAGACAAAATTGCATTTTACAGCACATTCCCTTGTGTCCTTGTCTGTTTGTCATGTTTTCGATGCCAATTCCTTGCTCCCCTGTATCTGAACCCTGATTTCTCCTGCGGATTGAGGGGGAGGGAGCAACTGAGGCTGGTCCATGGCAGAAAACAAGATGGCAGAGAAGTACCTGGGATGTCCAGCATCATTATCTATTGGAAGAACAAAGACCACACTTGATGTCTGGTTTTTCTACATGCTGTGACTCCAGTAGGCAGAACTCAGGAGTGTACCCCCTAAGCCATGCCCATGGCCAATCTGAAAACACTGGTTCCCACATGTCCTTTGTGGCTAGGTTTATATCATACACCTGTCAAAGTGGCCAACCATGTTACTTTGCAAGCTATTTCTATAATACAATGAAAGTTGCTTGACCATACAAAGATTATTTCATATCTCTGTCCATAGCAGCTTCATGTGTGGTAGTTAAGACCGGTGAAGTGTCAAAAGGTCTAATCTGAAGAACACATCCATCTTGGTTTGTTTATGGGATGGGAATGAGACTAGCAAGAGACCCTGCACCACAGATGAATCACAGGATCATACTGTGTGAAGAAATTCATCCAGGATCTGAACTACCATGCATTTTGCACATGTATGTGAGTACTTATTTCCAGAAGATTTCAAGCAGCCTGCTATGACAAAAGTCAGCAAATGGCTGCTTGCTTGAGCAGCTGGGAATCAGGATGATGGGAATTCTGAGGGAGAATCAAAAATATTGGCTGAGGTAACTTGGGGGTGACAGAAATGTTCACAATCTTGACTGTAGGATGGAGAGAAAGATGGTTGGAAGAAGATAAAATTGTGGACCTTAAATCTATACCATTTACTTTATATCAATAATGCCAGAATAAAGTACTGAATAGTATGTTTCTCCTCCTCTTCCCCCACCACGTTCTCTTCCTTTTCCACCCCACTTCTCCTTCTTCTCCATCACTGGCTCTTCTTCCTGCTCCTCCCTCCTCCCTCTCTGTCTTCCTCCACTCACAATCATTTGCAGGCACAAAAATCTATTAATGGCCAGAGAAGTTATTTCACAAATTACACAAAAGTGAGGGCAATATGTTTTTTAATGGCATGCCATGTGTACAATGTTAATGTTGTACTTAACACACTGCTCACGTTCTCTCTGGTTCTTTGAAGCTGCTGCAGAGGCTAACTTTTATCACAAACTACACCATGCCTTTGCTCCAGAGCCTTTGAGTGGGAGACTACTTACATTTCAGCTCTGGGGTTTCACATGCTGTGACTCCTGTGGGCAGAACTAAGTGTGTCTCATTAGCCGGGATCCATGGCTGGTCTGACATGGCTGACCACTGAACACTAACTGCCATATCTGTCTGCCATGGCTGGCTTTACATGTGATTTGATACTTAGGTGCTAAACGTTTAAGGTCAATACCACCAAGATGTGGGAGCCTTGCTAAGGCTTCGTGGATGCTTCAGCATTAAACAAGAATGAGAAAACATGTCATGAGTCATTTTTTTCAGACCAGGAAAAAAAAAAAGGTGGGGTGGGGGGCCTTTGAGGATAACTGCCTTTACTAGAGACTTCTCCTACCGGGGAAAAACAAATGAGAAAATTGAGGCAGCTTCTAGCAGCTTTGAGCTACACTTAGTGTTAAATGACAAAGTTGCATTCCCCCAAAGCCTTTCGGACGCCCCCTGCTAACTGAAGAGCTACTTCCTTCAACAACCTCACTGCGCAGACAGGAGTGAGAGAGAGATGGCAGCAGGTGACAGAGAGCTTGGTAATCATGATGGGATTTAGAAGTGTGAGGGTAGGATTTAGATAGGACTCCATAAACAGCCTCCCCAGAGGTCTTCCTTTGTATAGCTCTCAGAGCCCCTTGCAGTGTCAGTCAGGCATAAAAGCAGCAAAGGCAGAGCCCACAGAGAGGCCCAGAAAGAAGCTGAGAGAAGGCAGGGCCCCCTGCTTCTGCCTACACCTGCAGCAGGAAGGACATCCCCTGCAGGTCCTCACCTGTGTCCTCCATACATCCTGGAGAGCAAGTGAATTCCACCTCTGACAGAAAAAAAGCCTGGTAGGTCAATACAACTCATGGATCATGGAATTTCTGAGGGAAGAACTGAGAAACAGTGACTGGGGATGTTGAGGGAACTCTTAGGGAAAGGTAAAAAAAAAAAAAAAATATGATCCCACCAAGCCCAGTGTGAAGCCTCAGTGAGTTTATTGGGCTTACTTACAAAGCATGGGTGAGGAGTTAGTTATAGGAGAGTGGGTGACCCTAAATCAGTCATGCTCCCTATAAAATCTCAGCCCAATGTAAATGACGAAAATGATGTCTTAGAAGATGTCTTAGATGGATGTGTTCTTAGCTGTTTAGACGAAATGATGCCTTCAGCCATTCTTCTGCCACATGTACTCTAATGTATCCAGGTAACATATCATGTATAATTAAGGAAGTGTTCCGTATACCTGGCCATGAGAGGCAGACAGAACTGCTGAAGCCCTCCCAAGCTCCTCCCCTGAGGGACTGTCATAGCCAACAATGATGTCAACAGTCCTTCTATTATGTCAACAGTCAACGTTGTTGACACACCCACTCTTCCAAGTTATTAGAGCTTCTCTGCTGAAGATGACAGCTGTGGAGGGCAGTGCTAGACAGAAGGGGTAGGATGGGTGATAAGGCCACAGAACTGGTGGCCTAGGGTTTGGAGGATAACTCATGAGTCATACGAACAAGGACACTGGGCTTCATTAAAACTGAAGAAACTTGCTTGGCAAAGAGCACAGTAAATAAAATGAAGAAACCAGGCCACGGAAAGAAAACATCTGAAATGGGAATCTGATCGTGGACCAGTTTTAAAGATGGGCAAATGACCTAGGTGCATCTATTCAAAGAAGTTAGTCTGTCAGTCAGAATTAGTTCAGTGAGACTTCTAGTCTCATTAGCCAGCTTGCTATGGGGATCCTAGTTCTGCCTTTCCAGGCTGGAATTACAAGCAAGCTACCATGTCCAGTTGGCATCTGCATGGGTTTGGGGAACCCGAACTCATGGACTCACACCTGTGTGACAAGCACTTTAGCCACTGAGCCATCTTCCTGTCTGCTAGGTGAACTTCTTGTATACCCAAAACTGCTCTAAAAGATAAATTTTTGCAGGATGTTTGATCACACTGTGAAATCTGAGATTGTATACTAGAAAAACAAAACAAAACAAAAACAAACCTGTCTCTACTTGTCTTTAGTTGTGATGTGGTTCAGCCCTAGAAAACACCTTTAACCAAGAATGTTGCAGGGTATTTGACCACACTGAGATTCTGTACTGAAAAAAAAAAAATCTATTTCTAGTTATGGTGTGGCTCAGCCCTAGCCTGCACCTTTAATCTGAGAGCCTTCTGTTTGTTTTAAACAAGATTGTGTAAAGTCAACCATAGGTCAACAGGCAAAGCAGGCAGCTAGTTAAAGGGAGTAAATATAGAAAAAAATACAAAAAAAAAAAAAAGAAAAGAAAAGAAAAGAAAAAAATAGTGAGAGGAAGTCAGGAGGATGGACAGAGAGACACAGGAAGTAGAAAGGAGGGGCATTCAGTTGGGAGGGTTTTTAAGACAGCATGGAGAAGGAGAGCTGTTTTTTTGTTGTTGTTGTTGTTGTTGTTGTTGTTGTTGTTGTTGTTGTTGTTTTTCCTTTTCTGGGACATCTGTTGAGAAAAGTCAGCTAGGTGTTTTCTCTGCCTCTCTGAGCTAGCAGGCTTCCACCACAGCATCTGGCTCCCGAGTCTCCATTTGGTAAAACTGAATGTTCGGGATTTTGTTTTAAAAACAAGATAAAAAATCTATGAAGTCTAAAGAGCTTTGACTATTTTCATTAATCTTTTTTTAATCTGCCATACTGGACGCCCTCTGGCACCGTTCTTCCCACTTATGGAGGCTCACTGTCCTGCCCCACAATCTGACTCCACCTATGGAGGCTCGTCGTCCTGCCCCACAATCTGACTCACCGAACTTGCTATTTTACTACATGAAAGACAGAATTACTCACACATTTAACATTTTTATCCTTTTAAAAACTAATGAAAATGCTAAAGCATTTCTGGTTATGACTTTTTTTCTTTTTGGATCAGTGTCCTGCAATATAGCCTGACCTGTCCTGGTCTAGAACTCACAACCCTCTGGCCTCAGCCTCTACATTAGTGGGACTGGTCACTGGCAGATGCCATATATCCTGCTTGCTATGAACTTCTAAGTTATATCATTTTATATTTACCTGTTCCTAAGAGACCCTTTTTGCTTGTCTTTTCATTAGATTTACTTATGTTTATCTTATGTGTATGAATACTTTGCCTACATGTGTGTCAGTATATCTTACTCGTGGCTGGTGTTCTCAGAGGCCAGTGGAGGGAGCCAGATCCCCTGGAACAGGACTATCTGGAGTTACAGATAGTCATAAGAAGCTATGTGGGTTCGGGGAGCTTAACCTGGGTCCTTTGCAAGAGCAGCCAGAGCTCTAAACCACTAAGACATCTACCTATTCAGCCCCTAGTTTGGTTTTGGTTTTTACATTTAAATTAACTCTGTACTTTATTTACTTTTCTGTTGCCATGACAAGATGCCAAGACCAAAGACACTCATTTTTTTTTAAAGTCATTTAAATTAGAAGCTCACAGTTCCTGGGGGTGAGTTCACGGCCACCAACGGCATTGGAACAGTAGCTGAGAAGTCACATCTAATCTACAAGCTTGAGGCAAAGAGAAAGGGACATGACATGGCTTCCCAGTAATGCCTCATCAATTAGACCACAACTCCTAACCCTTCCTAAATCATTCCACCAGTGGGGAATCAAGGATTAAAATATATGAGCCTTTGGGAGCTATTCTCATTCAAAACACTACAACATTTATAATAAAAATACTGAATTAGAAATAATTCTAGTATATAATACTGAAGTACACCAAAACGAGTGGATCATGTCGCTTCTTCAAATATACAGCATGATACATTTGCAAAGTACCTCCAATTCCTATTGTTTGTATAGATCACTGTTTTCAATTATTTTCATCAAAGTATTGTTTGCTATCAGAAATAAATCCATTCATACATTTCCATACATTATGTCTAGTATTTAAGTATCTGTCCTCACTTCTTTAACATATAAACACAAATTCATGGTAATGCAATTAGAGTAACTCTACCATGCAGGTACAAACCATTCAATAAATATGTGCTAGTTGCCTGACCAGATAAAATATTAGATTTAGTTTGTCAGAACCATATACAAGATCTGATACAATTACACATTGCTTTAGCTCTGTGACATCACAGTTGTGCATAGTTAGGACCCTTGGGAGCCCTAATCTAGCAGATAGATTTTACAATGCTGAAAATCGACATTTATGGAAGTGAAGCCATTTTCACAATCTCACTGGTGGAACTAAAAGAGAATCTAACCTCTTGACTTCCAGTCAATAGTATTTTTACTACAAGAGATTTCTGGCTGGTGGCATCACCAGGGGTTCAGTATTTAAGTATGCCTTTTTAAATAATGACCCAGGTTATAAATGACTTCATTTCTTGGCTTTGAGGTAACAGAACCTGTACTTCCTAAAATAAGTCAACACCCATCTCTTGGTATACTGTGAATACAAGCAATGTTTAAGACATCTCAATAGTCAGAGAAGAGCTAAGAGACATGAGATATTATCCAGTGGATATCTGGCTTGGTGGCAGGTGCCTTTAGCTGCTGAGTCATCTCACTGGGCCCCAACTTCATTTGAGTCTTTTATTTCAATTTAAAATATCTTGCAAAATGTTTTTCTTCAAAATATTTTCTCAAACTGTCTCACTTCTAATTCTCAAATGCCATATAATAAATGTTACTTAATTTCCATTCTTATATAGTTAATTTCTCATGTATTAAAATAAACTTGACTCATATATTTAAATATTTGGTTTGTAGTTAGTGGACTGTTTAGGAGGGATTGGGATGTGTGGCCTTGTTGGAGTTACGTCATTGGAGTGGACCTGTCTGCTTCCTGCCATGCATCCACGAAGACCATAGACTCCTCTCTAAAACCGTAAGCAAGTCCCCCAATTAAGTGCTTTATTTTATAAGTTGCCTTTTAGTTATTTGTTTACCCAATGACTCATTCTTAGGGTCCTTGTCACTCATTTGTATGGCTCAGTGCCCCTGTATTTCCTGTGCAGGGCTTACTTGGACTGGGCTTCATTTGTGTGCATTCTCTTCTATCTCATCATCCGGCTCCTCTGAGAATCCATGCTAAGAAACAAGCAGCGCTCTAAGGAGGACAGATCTTCAGAAGTGTAGAGTTCATGTTGATCATTTCCAATCATTCCTATGAAGCACTTGACACATTTCCTATCAGGGCAAATATCTTCCTCTTTAACCCCAAACACAACATATGTGTGCCAGGATGCTCAGAGCCGGAAACCAGTGAGGACCAGAAAGAGGCCCCTGGCCATGAGAAGCCCGCAGCCAGGTGGCACACTCTTGACTTTGTGCCTCTGACACTTCTGGGGCTCTGACTAAACTACTCATTAGAAGGTCTGCAGCAATGGTTTTGATGAGACAAGTTGATTAAAAACCAGAAAAGGAAAAGGAGGTCGCTTTGAAAGATAATGCAGAGAGTGAGCTTTCAAATTAAATTTTTGATAGCTTTGAGCTTCGGCGAAATGAGACTGGAAAAACAAAATAAAGTGGCAGCATTTTAGAGAAACCTTTTATCTGAAGTAAAATATTCTCCTCAGAAGCTGTGGCATCTCATCCAGTGCCTTTGATGCAGCTGGAAATGAGGACAAGCAGTACTCTCGGCTGAGGAGGGATGCCCTTAATCACTGGAAACCAGAGGTTGTAGCCTAACACTTGGTAGGCCTGCAGTGTACCTCAAAGCTGACCTTGTATTCAGACTAGCAGATGGGTGGTTGATGGGCAGCAGTTGGAGCTACGTCTCCTAACATTCCTAGTTTGGAGCCTCAGCCTTCAGGGTGATAGGGTTTGATACTGGGCCTCTTAGAAATGATTCGATTTAGATGTGGTCATGCGGGTAGATTTCTCATGATAAGATTAGTGGTTTTAAAATATGCCTTTTACTTTTAATCTAAAGGCTGGGGGGAAAGAAGGCTGTCTGTACCATGTGAAGACAGAGGTGGAAGGCATATTTATGAAAGCCAGGAATAGAGCCTTCACCAGCAGCCACATTGGCCAGTGATGTAACCTTAACCTTGTCAGCCTTCTGGGATGGGAGAAGTAGATGTCTCTTTAATGACTTCCCCATAGTAGCCCATGTGCATCCTCACAGACAGATAGAGTGGGGTGTCTTCATGCTTCATGTCTTTTAGTTACCCATTTCTTACTATACAGGGGCTGTAACCATGGGATTATGTTTAAATTATGATTAAGTTTTGTTCATAAAAAGAAATCAGGGAAGCTATACGATCAGAGCCTATGGGCTTCCAACTTTTGTGGGCAATTGTCTGATAAATTAACATTGGAGAAAGTATAGCATTCTAGAGGGGAAAAAAGTGTCAGCAATCTAAGTTAGTAGCACAAGTCCATACCAAATAAGAACACAACTATTTACATAAACTGTGAAAAACTGGGTCTGTGCAGTTCTCAATTTCTTTACCAAATAATTGCTCTCCTTTTCTACCATGCATGATGGATGCCTGAAAGGAAAAAGTTCCAAACACTTTGCCAATAACTCTCGCCATGTTCCAGAAGGAAATTTCAAAGGGAAAGTCATTATGACATGATTCAGTGGATGAACTACAAAGCCTCTGACAACATGCTGGTATGTCTATTTAGTTGGCTAAATAGGTCTGTATTTAATTTATGAAAAAAATGAAATTATCCCAAGAATATTTTCTTTCTATATTTTCGTTTATATCACAAAATATATTTTTTAAAAGCTGTATTCTGTAGCTTTTATATATTGCCTGTAAAGAACATGTGAAACAATATTCTATAACTCACTATGTTGAAACGCCTACATATATGTAGGAAAATGAGCCATTATGAGGTATGGGATATATGGGGAAGGAGCTTCATGAAAAGAGATGTGTCACCTAAGATATTGCAATACAATCTTATTTGAATTAAAACTGAATAAAATTCAAAATGAAGCTCTACTCAAAATTAAATCTTTTTTAATATCCTTTTTTTCCTTTAGAATGGAAGAACGTTATTTCAGATGAACACTAATTTGTATCACATAGTAGATACTGAGAGATAGCAGCAGGAGGATGCAGATTTGCATGCATATGCCTTGGACTGGCTGACATGCCCACCTGGGAACAGCTGCGAGTGAGTGCTCTGGGAGGCAGGCACACACTGGCAAGCTGCTGCCAACACAGAAGTCTTTCTTTTGTAGGAAGGTTTTCTCTGGCCCAATTAGTCTTTCTGCCAAGCTTGCTTCCACTACCTTGGAGTAGTTCTCAGCAACCCTTGTGGTCTCAAAGCCCCCGTGCTGCCAGTGTCTGGCATAGATGACTCGAAGTCCACTGTGAAAAAGCTCCACCCTTTTCCCAAATCCACTGGTGATGTTTCAATCTGACTCGGTGTCTCTGTTTAAATTGAAATTCTGAGTTGCCACGAGCCCTGTTTGCATATGAGAACTGTCTTTTTATATATAAACAATATGGCTTCAAGGCAGCTAGCTATATTTTAGTGCAGCTTGCCTTGGGAGCTAATAAATATGTCTGTTTTGAGATTCTTTTATTCTTCCATGTGTAATGAATTATGATTCAAAGCAGACAGGAAAAAGCACCCTGGAAAATGGCAGCAGGGTGGTAGCTTTTCTCATGTCAGTGATACATCCTCCAAAAGGGGCTTTTCTTGTATTTTTAAGAAACAAATCAATAGAAACACCATGATTTACTTCTTGTCTTGAGTTAAACAATAACAAAAGACTTAAAAGACCATTTGAAATCCATGTATTGTACATGTATAAACTAATGCTCCCAGTAGAGAGAGTCACACCCTTGTTAGATGCTCTACAAGCTGATTGATTCGACCTTCAGGGATTGTGAAGAACTGAATGTTGCAGGTCCAGAGCCAGATTATCTTTCGTGCTCTCAGGCTCCTGCACAGATTTTTATTT
The DNA here is from genome assembly GCF_000001635.26 of Mus musculus. NCBI lineage: Eukaryota > Metazoa > Chordata > Mammalia > Rodentia > Muridae > Mus > Mus musculus. Next base: position 11,141,778 of record NC_000083.6, on the reverse strand, counting down.
CCCACCTTTGTGGTTATAGTAACATCTTTGTGACTGTTAGATAAATGCTTTGGAATGTACAAACCCCTAGCACCCACTGGCCAAGAAGACAACCAGACACCATCTGAGGCTGATAGCACCCATTTCTTTACTTCACTGAGATTTGTCCATTTAATGTGTCCACCAATGTATGTGAAAAGCATCTTCATTCATATTTTCCTTTGTTCAGTCACCATAAAAACTTTATGAAACTGTTGTCACATTGGAACTGAGTATTCAGGGGCGCATCCTGGCCAGTTTTATGGCAACTTGGTATGGTTAGAGTCATTTGGGAAGAAGAAACTTCAATTAAGGCAATACCCCCACCACACTGGCTAGTGGTCAAGCCTGTGGCATCTTCTTGATTGTTGCCCTATATGGGAGGCATATACTACAAGGTGTGGTGCTACCCCTGGGCAGGTGGTCCCAGGTGTATAAAAAGCAAGCAGAACAATCTATGAAGAGCAACCCACCAAGCAGCATTGCTCCATGTCCTCTGCATCACCTTCTGCCTTGGTTTCTTCCTCTAGCTTCTCTGCTGATGGACTACAAGCTGTAAGGTGAAATTAACCCTTTCCTCCCCAAGGTGCTTTTGGTCACGGTGTGTTATCACAGCAATAGAGGCCATAAGACGTGGGATGACTTGAGTTTGTGTCCTCATGCCATAAACACTCAAATTTGGTTCCAGAATAAACTTTGTTCTATTTCTTGTGAAAGAACTGTGGGCTTCTTTTTTGTTTTGGGGCGGGGGGAGGTGTACTAGTTTGCTACATCAACATAGGTATGTATTAACATAATTATATACTAATAGACCTTGTGATATAAATAACACATTTCCTAGGAGGGATGAAGAAGTCTTCTTGGCCCTTGGGCCTTTTCTCCAATATACACCTTGTTGAGTGTATCAAGCCCACAACTTCACATCTCCTGTTCACTCCCTGAATTCAGGGTTTGTCTGCTAACTGGTAACCTTCCAATCTGAGCCCAGGACAAGCCCTAGAGAGTAACAGGCTTACTTACTGCTTGATGGAGAAGCTGCAGCTTCCCCCATCCAAGATTCTTCAACCAAGGTACACATCCACTTTGAGTAGCATCTGGGACCATCGCCTCACTCTCAAATTTCAAAGTGCAAGAAAGTTTAAGGCACAGTGGATGGGTGTGGGAGTGTGAGGGAGGCACTAGGGAGAATGCTCCAAGGGTAAAATCTCTGATATGCAAGTATGAGGACACAAGTTCATATCCCAGTGCCCACATAAAGCTGATTGCATCATGTTTTTGTAACCTTAGGGTTGGGGGATTCACACAGGTTGATACTGCCCTCACTGGCCAGCCAGCTTGGCTGAAATAGCAAGTTCATATTCAACTGAGAGACTCTTCCTCAAAAGAATAGGGTGGAAAACCTACTAAGCGAGACACCTGATATTGACCTGGCTTCCCCATACACATCCGTGTATACCTGCCCCCTGTACCCCTCCCCCCATACACAAGCCAGGTCCTCTGCATCACAAGAATAATGGGTCTTCTGCAGAGGGCTACAACATTCTGCAGGCTAACATGGGGCTTTGGCAGTAGGCTAGAACCAAATCCCAGACCTGACAGCACTTTTCATGAAGGCTTTCAAGAATCTGTATGCACAATATATACAACTGATATTATGTGTATCCAAAATCAGTCATGATTAATGCTTTGCCAACATGCCTCTTTAAGACAACATGACAACTGTGTTTGTCTACCACTTGTATATGCTAATCTTTCAAATTAGAAAAAAAAAGTTTTTAATCAAGTTTTCTATGAGTTATCCTAGGTTCTTAAGACCTGGAAACATTTCTTTTTCACTTCAACAGTGATATTCAAATAGAAGAAATTCCAAATCTTTCTTCCTTGTGACTACAAATGAGCAATAAAATGTTCCAAAACATATTTTTCTTAAAAGCACCAACTTTGCGAACCGAAAGGCAAAAGAAAAGGAGCTTGAAACATCAAAGGTGGCTCTCAAAATACTCTCTCAGACAAGAAAGGATTGCTCACAGGGCCTTATCTTGAAAGCTCACATTGGTTGCAAAGCAACCTTTAAAGGATTACCTTAACATGTAAGGAATTGGGCCCTGTCTGATGTGGTCTAAAATTCATACCACAAATAGCTGCCTGACTAACATCGTTGAGGGGTGTGTTGTGGGTGGGGAAGATGCAGGAGAGGATGAAGTTTCACAATGAGCATCTTTAGAGGTGAAGACATCTTCTATGGCGAACAAGCTAACAGGTAGGTAGAAGTTGGCTATCAGTCAGCAGAACCTGATTGATACTTAGGCAGTCAGGGCTGGAGAGGGTGTTTTGTAGAATATAAATCTCTTTGCTCTACCAATATGTGGCATAGGATTTCCTTTGGCTAAAAGCTGTCCCTATTTCTGAGTTTTCAGAAAACGTGGTCTTCTGTAGCCATTGACTCTACCAATCATAGACTGAGACTATTTAGAAGGGAAAAAAATTGCACCACTAATGAGCACGGTCCCTGGTTTTCTCTATGAAGGTTGGATGTTACATTCAGGCAAACAAAGAAGTACATGCAGTGTATAGAAACACTAACCATTTTCCATCAAAGACCTGAACTGATACCCCTGAGGATCCTGGAACCAGCCAGCACCCCAAGAATACTTTAGGGTGGGTATATATATATATGTATATATATATATATTCAAAAGTATTTTCTTTTGTATATAACAGTAATTATTTTAATTTCTGTACATTTTAAAAGTCATAAATCCATGCTTACTGAAAACAATCCAGCATTAAAATATAAAATAAAAAGTCCAAGCTTCCAATTCTACCCTCTTTTCTCTTCTCAATTCCAAAGAATCACTACCATTCCCACAAACCTTTCGCTGAATGAGCAGACATGCATTCTGACACCTCTAAATGCCATATATTATATCCATTGTCCTGCAATGTGCTTTTTCACATAACAGAATGATTCATCTCTAAGTCAGCAAATACAGAGCGTCCTGCTCTTTTTAGATGTTTACATAGAACATAATGAAAGTCCACACTGGCTGCAGAGTGACCCATGGAGGGACACCTTTAAGTAGGAGGAAACTGGCCCTCACTGATAGGCTCTGAAATGCATTCTAGAGATGGCTGTGTGACCAATATCTTTTACCGGTGTGATGATGGTGAAGAAGAGACAGGAAACTCTGAATTTTTCTCTTTGTTTCTCTCTCTCTCTCTCTCTCTCTCTCTCTCTCTCCTTTTCTTAAAGAGTCTTGAGACAATTGAGAGGGATGGCCTTGTTTGAGGAAGTTTCACTGGAGGGTGGCTTTGAGGTTTCAAAAGGCCTAAGCTACTTCTCCTTGTCTCCTACTTTGTAACTAAGACATGAGGTTCCAGCAGCTGCTGCTAGCCAGCCTTTGCCCTGCTGTCATAGACCTTAACCCTCTGAAACCATGAGCCAATGAAAACCTTTTTTTTTTTTTTTGTATGTTGCTTTGCTCATTGTGTCTTACTGCAACAATAGAAAAGTAACTGAGACAAGAGTCTTACTGGTGGATGCTGCAATGCCTTTTCCCAATTCTTTCATTTTAAAAATTAAAAAGATGAACTTAAAACTTTTAGCTGCTTACTACAGCTTAACTTCCAGCTTCCTGTAGAATGGCTTGTGCTAACTTTCTGTCTCATTGTCCTTTCTTCTACCTCTGGTCCATGTCTACCTCATGTCTTTACTCTATAGAATGCCTTGGTCCAAGGCTATGTGGTAGTGGATCCTGCTATTGCGGACAAAGACCACATACTTAGGGCCTGCTTCTTAGAGCAACTGATCTCATGTACCCATGGCTGACTGCTATCATAAATTCTTATTTATTTCCCTCCCAGTACCTGGCCCTCTCTGGAATTACCTTGACTGCTTGCTGTAAGTAAGACTCTTTCTTTGGTGTATTCTAATATATCCACATAGTGGGTTCTTTAGAAACATCCACTGAGAAGTAGTAAAACTATGCTTTCAGCTTGTATTATTGCACATGTGCCTAAATACTTCCAAAGAAAGGTACTTAGAGTGTAATTCCTGCCCAAAGGTTGGCATTTATGAGTAGCTTCAAAGGATATGAGAGTATTAGAGACTGCATTCTGTAGGACTATACAATTGTCTCTCCTGTCAGTACAGTAAGTCAATCCAATAGATTAAAACAATTTTTATATAATTTTAAAATTACCCTGATTGATCTCTCCTGCTCAGTATAGTACAACAATCCAATAGATTAAAATAATTTTAAATAATTTAAAAATTACCCTGACCTCAAAAATATTTTATGGTTACTAAAGTTCCATTTCATCATTGTTTGAAACATTTATAATTTTCCTTTTGGTGTCTTAAAATATCCTTTTCTTCTATTATTACATCAGATCAGAGGAGATTGTTTGGTTGTTTGGTTTACAGTTTATTGTGTTTGGAATAATAGAGTGGGCTGCTATTCTTTAAAGAGGCATTTGGTATCTTTTCTTTATTAAAAAGTTGAATAGACATTTTATAAAAATTTTTAAAAATCATAGCAAAGAAAATAGAAATTACCATGACAGAATTACTGTTACATTTGAGTGATTTCTCTCTATGGTACTTCTTATACAAATACATTTAAAGAAATATTTATCCAGTCAAACAACATCAACTTTTACATATTATATTTCCTTTATATTAGACCATTTTCTTTGGTTAATAATTTTTTAATGTGATTTTTAATGATGGTATAATTTATATAGTGATCTCATGAGTGCATGGATACATTTTAATACTTTCTGATGTTGACAGTTCATTCCTGTTTTTTCTGTTAATAAAGTCAAGCCATCAATGAAAATAATTTCTCATACAATCTGCAGGGCTGTCTGTGACTTTGTTCCCACCACCAATTTATAAATGTGAACTCATTGAAAACAAAAAAGGCACACAAATCATTTCATGCATCTGTTTTGCAGACCAGACAGAACAAGTTGTCCTGTTGTGTCTAGTATAGAAACCTATATAAGCACTTTGCTAAGAACTGACTACCAAAAATCATGTTGGATGGTTCAAAAAGAAGAAACAAATTAAGAAGGAGGAAGAGGAGGAGGAGGAGGAGGAAGGAAGAAAGGAAGGAAGGAAGGAAGGAAGGAAGAAGGAAGGAAGGAAGGAAAGAGAGAGAGAGAGAGAGAGAGAGAGAGAGAAAGAAAGAAAGAAAGAAAGAAAGAAAGAAAGAAAGAAAGAAAGAAAGAAAGAAAGAAAAAAGGAAAGAAGGAAAAGAGAAAAGAAAATAGAGAAGGTGAAATTGCACCTGGAACTGAAGAAAATTACTATTATACTATTGCTTAGAGTTCATAAAATACTCAAGAGAATGGAGAACTTTATTGGAGCCTCTGAACACAGGAAGATGCTATACAGCCCAAAGAGCAGGACGACAGTGGTAGGCCTCCTGACTTGGAAGAACCCATGATGGTTTTCCCACATGCCTGTCTATAACACCATGCAGAAGGCTCACAGAAACATCCTAAAGTAAGACAGAGTAAGAGTGGGGGGACACAGAAAAAAGTCTACACTGAAGGGACTCTGGCTAGCTTGAGTATGGTGACCTTGGGGATCCTGGCTCTAGCAAGCCATTCCCTTCTCCCCCATTCTCTCTGTCTTGCTAAAAACTGTTAAATTATATTCCTGAAGCTAGCCACCAATGTCTGTTCCCCTATTTGGCCACTTCCTCCTCCTAAAGTTGGTGACCAAGGTCCATCTATCCAAATATTTAAGCCCATCAATCAAAAGTCTTCGTTGGATCACGTAATTAACATCCTCAATTAGAATTAAGCACCTCATCCTAACATAGGGTTTTGCTTTGTACCTTTATGAACTGCCATTTTCCTATGTGCACAGAAACCAGATGTCTTTTTATTACCATAGATTTTGGTTCCCTGTGAATACTGAGTACTAAGAATACCAACATCAATTGCCATGGGAGCTTAAAAATGGTATGGCTGTCTAAAACACAACTCTTTGAAGACATGGGAAGTTAAAGGGTTTTTAATTTTCTCCTTGTATTCTTGAGGGACTGCTATGACTCAGCAGGAATCCCAAGGACACCAACTAGTTATTAAGTTATTGATAAGTGTATTAGTCAGGGTTTGCTAGAGTCACAGAAAGTATGGAATGTCTTTCTATATTGAGGGAATTTATTATGATGATTTACAGTCTATAGTGCAACTCCCAAACAATGGTCAGCTGTGAATTGAAAGTCCAAAGATCTAGTAGTTACTCAGTCCCACGAGGCTAGTTGTTTCAGCCAGTCTTCCGTAGAAATAGGTTCCAAAAGATGCGCTGGCAAATAAATGCAAGCAACAGAAAAAAGAGTGAATCTTCCTTCTTCCAATGTCCTTATGTAGGCCTGCAGCAGAAGGTGTGGCCCAGATAAAAGATATATAGGGCCATGCCTGTATCTGGGACTTGTTTTGTCCCAGGCTGACCTTGAACTCAGATATTTCCTTGTTTTAGAATCCTGTGACTACAGGCATGTACTACCTTGCCTGGGCCTAAGCTTTTCCTAGCCACCATGCCTCAAAATCTCTATGCCAAGATCCAGGTCAGAAATTTGTCTTCCAGACTCAAGATCTAGATCACAGGTAAGCCCTCCAATTCTGGATTGTAGTTCATCTCAGATATAGTCAAGCAAACAACCAGGAATAGCCATTATAATAAGCAAGCTATAATCCATAGAACCACAGAAGTTACTCTATAGAGTAAGGGACTAGGTAGGACGGATAGATCTCCCTAAGAAGGGAAAATAGAATAGATAGTTATGGACAGTTATGGATGGAGTACTTTCTCTAGCTCCTCCATTGGGGGCCCTGTGTTCCATCCAATAGATGACTATGTGTTCCAGTCAATAGATGACTAAGCTAAATCTGATAGGGTACTAATATCTAATATATACAAAGAACTCAAGAAGTTGGACTCCAGAAAATCAAATAACTGCATTAAAAATGGAGTACAGAGCTAAACAAAGAACTCTCAACTGAGGAATACCGAATGGCTGAGAAGCACCTGAAAAAAATGTTCAACGTCCTTAATCATCAGGGAAATGCAAATCAAAATAACCCTGAGATTCCACCTCACACCAGTCAGAATGGCTAAGATCAAAAATTCAGGTGACAGCAGATGCTGTTAAAGATGTGGAGAAAGAGGAACACTCCTCCATTGTTGGTGGGATTGCAAGCTGGTGCAACCACTCTGGAAATCAGTTTGGCGGTTCCTCAGAAAATTGAACATAGTACTACTGGAAGATCCAGCACTACCTCTCCTGGGCATAGACCCAGAAGATGTTCCAACTTGTAATAAGGACACATGCTCCACTATGTTCATAGCAGCCTTATTTATAATAGTCAGAAGCTGGAAAGAACCCAGATGTCCCTCAACAGAGGAATGGATACAGAAAATGTGGTACATTTACCCAGTGGAGTACTATTCAGCTATTAAAAACAATAAATTTATGAAATTCTTAGGCAAATGAATGGATCTGGGGGATATCATCCTGAGTGAGGTAACCCAATCACAAAAGAGCTTGCTCTTCTCTTACAAAGCCAGTAGAACTGATCTCAACAGAAAGCACTGAGCCTGGCTGAGCTAGAGACAATGTGCTGACCTAGCCAGAAGTTGTCCCTCAGGGCTTTCTGCTCTTTAGGCAAATCATCCTCCTTGTTATTTAGTCCAGCTCTACTGGACTGTTTACTGAGCCAAAAGTCCTTTTGCTAGACTCCCCTGCATTGACTGTCACAGAGATAAGCCTTCTGCTTCATCAGCAAATGCCCACCCATTTATTGGTAATCTATTAAGAGGGATTTGTTCTTCAAATGGGACACTTAGCAAATTTCTCTGGATTTGGAATGTTGCCCTGCTGTTCCTTTCCTTTGGGACAATCTTTAGTGTCCAGTGTCCTCTTCTGTCTCCGGTCCGACCTTCTACTGTCAGTAAGTTCACTTGTGGCAAGGGAGGTTGCCTTGGTGTGTTGTTTGGATGATGCCTGCCCTAAGATTTGTTCACCTTTCCAAATTCAAGCTTTTTAGCTTTCTTTATGTTGCACAATGAGGAGAAACAGGGAATAGTGTTTTAGTTGTTATTATTTTTAAACTATTCTGTGTATGAGTGTTTTACCTGCAAATAATCTGTGAACCATGTACATGCCTGTGTTCTGTGTTCACGAAGGCTACCAGAGGGCAACTGCTTTCCAGAAACTGTACTTACAGAAAGTTGGGAACCATCCAGAATAGGGGTGCTCAGAATCAAGCCTTAATTGTCTATAAGAGCAGAAAACACTCCCAATTACTGAGCTACCACCTCATAAAATATTATTTTAATACAAGTCAAACAAAAAGCACATTAGACTAAGAAACCAAAGATGTCTCTTTAAATATATACATCCTTACTTGATTGTTTGATTTACTGATTTAAGGCCTAGGAGACCATCTGGATTCCACAGAATACATTTTTTAATGAAAAACAGGGTGCTTCAGGGTAGTATTTATCTCACTGAGATAGCATAATGGTTACTGAATTGGGAAGGGCAGCTGAACTTACATAGATTTCTTAAAGAAAGAGTATATTGAAAGCTGATGCTACAGCCAAGGTAATAACCATAATTATTAATTCCATGCAACATTCCTCTATTCAACATATCTGCAGCAATAGGAGGGTGGTGAGTAATGCAGTGACCTGCATCTCTCAAGTGGGTTTTATACAAAGTTGGATGCTAGGGGTGGATGTTTAGGTTACAACAATTTATAGGGTCTTGCAAGACCTCTGCTCTCCAGACAAGACTTTAGGAAGATACACTGGAAGATCAGCTGCTTGGTCCCTGGGTGTCACAAGCAAATGTCTTGCACGTGAAACCTGTCACTTGTGATGCAAGTGCTTCTGGAGACTTCTGTACATGGGCTCATCCACCAGGATGTTACCAATGGCTACCACTAGTTATCCCAGATCCTGATCCAGGCCAAGGCCAGATCAAGACAAAAAGCCACGTTGGGCAAGTGAGCTGTGCAGTACTTAGGGTAAGACAATAATTCCACATGAACAACAGATGTGTTCAACATTGGCTCCTACAAGATGCAGGACACATATCCTGAGGGCCATTTAGAGGGAATGGGCCCTGTTAAGGAGTCTTGTTTCCCAGCCATTCAGCTCTGGGCCTAAACCCAAATGCTTTTAATAACCCAATACCCTGCAGGTAATGGGAACAATTCTCCATAGAAAACAGCCCAGGGCCCAGGTGTCGTTAATCATGAGCAACCCTTGGTGACTCACAGCCTACTACACGTAGCTTTGTAACTTCTGACAGCCAGCAGTATTCAGGTCCTCTCCTATGAGCTACTATAGCTCAATCCTAGGATCAGAATGACTTTGTTTCAAGTCTAGCTTCCTTACTGGTGTGGTGACTTTACAAACACATTGCTTAGCTTTCCATGACCCAGGCCAACCCCTCCCTTTCTAAATATAAAAAGACTATTATATACTCCATTGTTGTTTGTGAGGGCTGTGTTATCTGGTGCATAGTCAACAGCTAACTAAGCCTTAGCTGATCCTTTCCATAGCATTTTTCCACAATGGTACTTTTCATACCACACCACACCAGTAAGGAAGCTAGACTTGAAACAAAGTCATTCTGATCCTAGGATTGAGCTATAGTAGCTCATAGGAGAGGACCTGAATACTGCTGGCTGTCAGAAGTTACAAAGCTACGTGTAGTAGGCTGTGAGTCACCAAGGGTTGCTCATGTCATATTTATTAAAGATTTACTTTTACTCGTGTGTCTGTCTGTCTATCTGTTCATTTGTTTGTATGACTCCTCTGTCTGTCTGTGCATAAACTATACATGTGTCAGTGCCCACAGGGGACAGAAGAGGGCTTAGATCCTCTGGAGCTGGAGTTACAGGTAGTTAGTTATCTTGTTCTCTAGAAGAGCAGGAAGCATTTTTAAGCACCCTGCCAACTCCTCAGACTCTATTATTTTTGTTCCAATCTCATTGGTGTTTCCAGCTCTCTGCTACTAATGAGCAGGTTACCTGAGCTTTAGCATGGTGATAGTTTATTCTCCTCCCCCTTTGAAGTCCAATTTTTTCCTTTTCCTCCAAAAATGGCAGCTCCATAGCTTCTGGAGTTCTACATTTTAAATAAATCATCTTGTGAGGAAATCAAGAAGCTGCGGCGGGTGCTGATTCATTCTTTTGTGCTGATGGTTTCTTGACATGACTTTATAGTCATTAGACAACCTCTGTCTGGGCCCTGAAAGCCTGGGAGGATTCTAGAAGGTGTTTATTCTTCTAAACATCTTCCTGAAGGACATGGTCTTTTCAACTTGTCTAGTTTTGTTTTTGTTTTTTTGTTTTTTGTTTTTTTTTTTTTATGCTACCCTGTCCTTGTGCAGCTATGAAAGAAATTAGGCTGACAAATTCATAGTTTTGTGTGTGTGTGTGTGTGTGTGTGTGTGTGTGTGTGTGTGTGTGTGTGTGTATGTGTGTGTGTGTGTGTGTGTGTGTGACCAATGAAAGCCTTTGGCTAAAGGTTTGGCTGGAGTCGGTGCCAAGATAGGCTTTGCCTCTGCAAGCAGTTCATTATTTCTTAATTGCCCATTTGCATGCAATTCTCTAGCCCAGAGGCAGCAGTAAGCATCCCTTGTACGATACCCCCATAGACTCTCAGGCACTCTCGTTTGCTGAGTGCCCACTGCGCTCATCACCCAGCTGAGATGCCTTGCATATGCTGCAGAGTTTACCTTTGCCATAGCTCTGGGAGGTAGGCATTACTGTCTCTGTTTTCTAAGAGGAGAAGACATATTCTAAGAGGCTTTAAATGGAGGATTTACGACCTCATCTGTCTGACACCAGAGCCCATAACTTCTCTTCACCAATTTTAAAGAACCATTTGCAGAAGAACTGAGAATTTTGAACGGAGCAGGCGGTTGAGAAAGGTAAATTAGAGACTCTAGATGAGTTAAGGTTGCACGTTCGCCTGATGGTCAATTGAAAAGTAGATCCGAGCATAAGGAACCCTAGTTGGATGTCGCTTTCTTTTCTGCCATTTACTTTAAGGGCAGTTCTTTCATCCAGTACTAGATATGACTGGCCCGTCCTTAAGAGATGACACGAGTCAAGAGGCAGTGCGTTCGTTTACCTAGTGATCGCCTCTGAGACTGCCGTAACTGGGAGTGTGTGTCTTGTAAGCAACGATGACGTGGATCAATCAATCCTGTACAACCAGCCCATCACACTTTCACTGACCTTCTATTTATAATTGAGTTTCATTGAAAGATCGAGTTTCTGTTTGGACAATTTTTGTGAGGTAAAGGTGAATTTATTATACTTCCATACTATTAAGTCTCTATATTTGTTAAAGAAATAAACTGCAGTTCTTAGGCAGTTTGTGTTCTGTGTGTGTGTGTGTGTGTGTGTGTGTGTGTGTGTGTGAATGCATGGTACTTATCTCAACTGTATTTGGTATTTCTAAATTCCCCCTCAACATTAGCCAGCATCTCAAACTTTTTCTTTCCCATTAGGGGAGGGTGGTTTTCTGTTTTGTATTGTTTTTGAGTTCTAGAAGCTAAAATGTATAGTGTGCTTTTTTTTTTAATGCATTAACAATCTTCTACAGAATTTGAAGAAACTAAACATAGCGGGAAGCTCAAGATAAAACACCTAAGAAACTTCCTTTACAGAAAGTGTTTATAGAGGTTTTAAAAAAGATTTATTTTTTGTGTATGAATATTTTACTGGCATGTAACTAGATTTACAACGTGAGTGACCGCTGCCCACAGAGATCAGAAGAAAGGGTCACATCCTTGGTACTTGAACGATGATTGGTTACAAGCCACAGTGCGGGTGCTAGAAACTGAATTCTGGTGCTCTGGAAGAGCACAATTACTCCTAAGTTTTGATCCCTATCTCTAGGTCAGGACAACTTGAAAGAGTCAGCTCTGCCCTTCTACCATATAGGCAAAGGCAGGTGTCATTATCCAAGGAGCCATCTTGCCAGCCCAGGACAAAATACATGAGTCAGTTCTCTCACTCTACCATGTGAGCAGGACGTTGTACAGCGAGCCTCCTTGTAGCCATTATAAAAGTTTTAACACTCAAGTCAGATGCCTTCACATTTTGGAAACAGTGGAAATAATACCTTAGCATGACCTGAAAAGCAATCACTACATACTTGTGATCATAAACCTTCCACACTCTAAGGAGTAGAGAAAGCCTGGGACAGGCTCATTGCTTAAGTGGCAGAAGCTCAGAATTATATCTGGAAGATGGGTGAGAAGATCCACTTACCAAGTTCCCCAGCTAGGGTGATGAAAATGTTCCCTTTGTTACTTGGAGGCATCATCACATCTCTTAGTAAGGAGTTGTGTGCACAATGAGCTTGCCACACAATAGACCAATCTGTTTTGCCCTTCTGGCAAAGGTCACACATTTTAAACAAAGGAAACAAGACTCAGGGAAGAAGGCTCTCTAGACTTCCTCTTTGGGCTTTACTCTGAAATGTCCCCAGCATGCTCCTGTCTTGTGTTCTCTTTTCACAACTGGTGTACTGTTTTGGGGGACCGTGGGACCTTTAGGAGGTGGCTATGAACTAGCACAAGTAACACTCCAGAAGAAGGCATCTGAATACTGTACCTGCCCCGAATGCACCTAACAGTCTCTGCTTCTCATCCAAGATGACATGTTCTCTGGCACAGACACAGTCAGCTTGCCTGCCATGTCAGGATCCTTTGAAATCTGCCTGAAACCTGGGCCAAAGTAAGTGTTTTCTCTCCTTATTTTGTTTTGTTTTGTTTTGTTTTTTTCAAATATTTTGGTCATGAAACACAAAAAAGCAACTAATATATTTACCAAATATATATGAAAATTTTTCCTTCAAGTATAATTTTACATGTCTGATAGAAATTATATAATTTATACACATACATACTGGCATAAAAATAAACATATATAAATATACTCTTTATAGAGTTGTGGATAGACAAACTCCATATCCAGCCTATAAACTACAAAGTGTCAATCTTCAATCTTTTCCCTGCATTTCTAGGTATCTGAACTGATTCTCCAAATCCATAGAAGCATTGCCCTCCCTGTTATTCACTATTATTCTTGGTCCCACTGGGGAAGAGCAGAGAACAGACTATATTCTGTCCCACCCACCCTTCCACTCTCAGTGCTGTGTGGACAATGAATATAAAGATTTGCCTATTTAAAACTCAGCATCCCCGAGTTAACAACAGCATTTCATGTCATTTCTCCTGGATACTTTAACCCACCCTAGAATATATTGACCTTAATGACAGAAGGCAAGCTGATATTCATAAAGAAGAAAAGAGAAACCGAATTAGAAAGTTGTGTGACATAATCCATTTTACACATATCCAGACAGAGCCACAACCTGGACACTGTAATCCCTGACATCGGCATGTTCCATATCCGTCAGTAAATTTACTTATAAATTACTGCTGAATGTGAGGCCTCTTGGTAAAGATGGCACCCATTCTTGTTTTCATGACAAATGAGATCAGTGGATCCTGCCTATGCAAGGAGGGTGGCTAGTACACAGAACTCTCCTAGATTTAAGTAGCTAAGGGTACTGGACAGCAAAGTAATGCAGAGACCAAGACATGGGCAGCAAGAGGAAGTAGGGAGAAACACAATGGGAGGGTAGATTAGGAAGAACCCAAAGCAGGCAGAAAAAGCTAGGACTTGAGCGGATACCCAGAAACCATGTGCATCCTCTGAGCATAAACCAGGACAGATGCTGTATCTGCAACGACACCAGTGGTCTGGACACCTAGTCCAGGAAGACAGGAGATCTGTTCTCTTGCTCTAGTCACTTCCCGAGTGTCCACACACTAACACACTACTGTTCTTGTGTTAGGTAAATTCAGTTCAGATCTGTATGGTTGTAGGTAACTTAGGTATCCTACATTTGTAAGGACAGTGAAAGAACATTCAAATTACAGATAATTAGGGACATCTATACTGCCATTAAAAAAGAACAGACATTCCAGAAGGCTGACTCTCCAGCCATCCATGCCATGGCAGATCCTCTGGTATCTCCAAAGAATCAGCTTATCATGGGAAGACCCAGACATGGTTCTCCAGGAAAAAGGCAGAGTTTATCAGAGTGTAGGTCAAGTTCTTTGAGAGAGCACATTCAAGACTCTAAAGAGACAAATTAAGTAGAGTTCTTGAGATTATCCATCCAGGCACAAGGCCAGCATCCAAACTGTTCCTCTAGCACCATGCTGTGACCAAGGAAAAGATGGTACCTAATTGCTTTTAGGAAACACAGAAAGAGCTATCAGCATCACAGCAGGTGTGCCCAGCCCTCTGGTCTATTAGGCTGGCTCTTTCACACTGGTGAGTGATTTACTGGGACTTGGGAGGGAAGGGGGATTAGGAAGAGATTATCAGATTGGAGGTTCCTAAAGCTTAGTACAAGGAGAAGCTAATGCAACTTTTGATGGATGGCATTTTCCAAATATTAATGCACCATACCGTGAAAGCTTAAGTAGATGCATCATTTCTAATTACAGATGGTTGGTTCTTGGGTAAAGATGGCAGGAGGGAAAGGCTATTATACGTTTGGAATTTTTTTTTTGGTAAAATTAAAAAACCCTAGTCTCTCTTGGACAGAAGTCAGCAATTGCCTACCATATTGATAAGATTTACTCATTTCCCTACCTCTCTATACATCTGGCCATGTCCAGAGATCAGCTCTTAGAACACATACTCAGACAGTATGCACAAAGGAAGGAGAAAGAGAGACAGATGGCCCATCCTTCGCTGCCTTTCTTCTCTACTCTTCCTTCTTTACAGAAAAGACAGAGAAGATGCAGCATTTTGGAGAGAAGAAGGCAAACACAGACACAAGCTCACATTCTGTTTTAAGTGATTGCCCATTTGAGTGCTAAGGCAGACTTTGCCTCTGGGAGTCCTAGATCATTAGCCTTATACAAGATCATTTGGGGAGGTGGCAAAACAATTATAAAATAGGAAACCATGTTCAAGTGAATAAAGAACTGGTAGTGGGGAGCTGGATATGTTTTCAGGGCAGTGAGGTCTTACAGGCTAAAAGCCTGCAGCCCAGAGAGGTTTGTGCCAAGAACAAACAGCACAGTAAAGAATGACCCCCCACTCCATTAAGCTAGATTATTTTAAGGCATGATTATTGAGGAATTCATCTATAATTAGCCCCAGTCCTGCAGGACAGTAAGACTGGTGAGGGCTGTCACGATTGAGAGCCAGGTTTAAAGAAGATGTAGACAGCCTTCATAAGACCTGTTTCACTGTAGGACTGGAAAATGAGGGCAACGTGGGTTGTGGAAGAAGGCGAATACAGAGATGAAAGGTTGTCTCAGTTGCTTACGTAAGAAACCTCAGGTCTACAAGGGTCTGAGATTTCTCCACAGCTTCTACCTGGAGAAGCCTTTAGCAATCCTCAAAAACATGAGTCCAGGTTCCTCAAAAACACCACCAGGAGGCTTGAATGGAGACTCAAGCATAGTAGTCTGTCTGGGACCATACAAACCCCACATTGAGGAACAGGAAAGTGAGTCAGAATGAGGGTTACAGAAGAATGCACATCTGGAAACACCTGGCAAGATGTGCATTTAAATAATTAAAAAAAAAAAACACATAGCTGTGTGCCTTCTTATTACCTCTTCCTGGCTTACAAATTTTAAGCCACATAGATCTTCTCCTCATCTATCTTAGAGTTTTACATGTCTGTAACTATATTTGGTCTAAACTTTGCCAGAACATGTGGTGTTTTTAAACGCTGAGTTTGAGTGCCATTAGCTAGGCAGGCTCTGAGGAAAATTGGCTGCCACCATTTACAAAGGTCCAACCAAGGGCTGGGTCATAAATCCCATACACAGTCCCTGGAGATTGTGAGTGGGGCTTCTCAGCCATTCTCCATGAAAAAGCCTAGACCTATGGGTGGGACGTGTCCTTATGCTGGAGCAACTGCAACCTCTACTTTCTGTATGCTGAAGGGATGAGAAGGTGAGAGAGAGAGATTAGAGAGATTAGAAGGTATCCAGGATGGTTTCTCCTTTTCTACCTCTCAAAGCTAAATAAACACTAACATAACTGGATGATCAACTTCACATCGCTAAGTCAGTCTCCTATTTTTGGCCGGGTTAAACTTCTTAACTCTTAACCATTCCACTCTATCCTGGGGCCCCTCGACCCTAGCCTGAGTGCCCTTGCACTGGCTACCCACTGGGGCCTTGGGAAGATGGAGGTCTCCTGAGGGGCTTTGCTGACTCATCCTTACAGGGCCCCACAGAGGGAAGTCACACTTAACCTCCTGTTGTGACTGTCACAGTGTATGGTGTGAGTAGATAATGGATTTCAAGACATTTTCACAAGATGTGTGTGCAAAGGAAATGGAGGGTTTGGAATCAGTTTAGCACCCTAATATGTGCCTACTTTTATTTCAGGGAAAAAAAATCAGATTAACATGCCTGGGCAGGAGAGTTTAATTCTGAAGTGAACTCCTTGTTCCAATTCACAGAAGCTAGAGCCTGGGAGCTTTCATTTAAAGAGAAGCCTGCAGAACTCACTTGTGCACACAGCTGTCAAAACAGTTCAGTGTATTGAGACAACTGAGGGCAAGGTAGCCAGCAGGACACTCACCAGAAGGAAGCATCTTTTTAAAACTAGGTTGCCATACTCTACACTTCACTGAGTGCCCTCAATTTTAATATTTTATCTAATAGAATACAAAATTTGGCATTTTGTGTGGCAAATAGTGAGTTAAATGCTCATATGGTTTATTAAGGCAAATAAATTCAGAAGAAAGTATAATGGTTGTATCATAATGTGACTTGCCATCCATTTGTAGGAGACACTCCTTGCAGGAGCACATTCTGAATACATGAGCATTACTGTAACAACAGAGAAAAGCAGATATCCATTTAGGGATGGAAACATACATATTTGTAGCAATACTGACACAGGAAAAACCAAAGTAAATCCTAGAGACTAAAAGCACCTTTGCCTGTCTTGTTGGTCAGCACTCTGGCTGCCCTGCATGTGTACAAGGCTGACCAGACACAGCTGGCTCTAGCCCTCCACCCTCCCAT